>NC_090067.1:7330221-7428006 GCF_038355195.1 Osmerus mordax
TTGATTTAAGCCTGTGTACATCCACACAGACTGCAATAATGAGTGATTAGATTATTCAGGCAATGTACCAGCTTGGTAGGGCTATAGTACTATCTGTAGTCTGTCATACTGAGGAACGCGACAGGGTTTCTGGGAATCAGAGCCTGCCTCGAGGACAACAAGGTTCACTGGGACATTTAGGGACTTTGTATTGAAATGAACTAGTAGAGAAGCACAGGGGGATGTGTTCTATGTAGGGGGTGAATGAACCATTTATTTTTGTATTTCTTTTAATATGTTGGGTATGTTACAGAAAGCACCTTTTCTTTCTTGTAAAAACCTTTTGTAATAAAAGTGGATTGCTCAACCATGTGGTCATTTGTCTAAGGCAAATGCACACAGATGACATGCATGTATTCACGCATGCAGTAATGTACATAAGCTGAAAAGGTTGCACCACTTATTTTTACTTGCACTGAAACAAGACAGTAGCTATAGCTCGTCACAATAACTCACCTGTTGCCAATATCGTTACCTCAGATGTAAATGATGCAAGTGGAAAATGACAAAGAATTAGTTGACTGTTAATGACACCAAGGGTGCATTGTAGTCTTAGTTCCCAGGGAACACACACATCAAAAGTTCCTTCTAATCACATATCGGCACGTAAATTAAAAGTCCTTTCTGAAAATCCCTTGTTTTTCAGTCCAGCTTAAAAGTAGTTTTCCTAAACCTTCTCAGAAGGTAAACATAATTCTCTATTGCACATGGTATCTATAAAGCCATGCACACAGATCCTATAGCTGAGAGCGGAGATGAATAAGGATGTTCAGACCGTGTCTATAATGTCCTATGTATGAACAACAAAACACTGCTGAGTTTGAGTTCTAAATACACCGTACTAGTACTGCCTCTGCCAGGCTGTTACATCACAAAGTGTAACTCTATGGAATTACAGTCACCGTATACTTGAAATCTGAATGGCACACAAGAATGAGAATGGTCAAATAGCAGCAGGAATGGTAGAGTTGGAGTTATGTTGTTAAAAGTAGAATTTAGTAGAATTTATCCATATACAGTAAGTGTATGTCTGAAACAAAATGGCAGTACTGACTGACAGGAAATGTAGGCATTATCTTGCTTAGAGAGGCGGTACTGCCGCAATTAATCACATCACTCACATTGACTATTACTTTCACCATATTTCTATCATTTTTCTGACAAAGTTAACAAGGACCTGTTATTTATTGTCTCTTCATATTTGGTTATCTGACAAGACATACACCATGTCCTACCCAACAGTCATTGAGAGAGGTACCTAAGAGTAAGTTTTACTGAACGATCATCTGGGAGGCTCCAGGAGTGACTGTTAGCTTATGGTTATAACTTGCGGTGTCTCTACTTTGGTTGTTATGTGACGCTGTTGTCGTTCGCTCTGACCTTACACACTTCCTCCGCACAACCCCCTCGGCCCGCCCCGACACCAAACATGGAGGAACCCTGCGAACTCTGAGAGCTAACCCCGAGGATGGTCCCTGCGCCGGACATGCTCAGACAGGACACAGCGTTGCTGACCCCCCCGCCGGCGGACATACTGAGGTGGTGAGACGACAGGAGGGACACTCCAGCCCTGCTACCCACAATGCCTTGCCCTGCCTCGCCACCAGGCAGGGGGGGGTGAGAGGGCCGGGGCGGGGACATGACCTCCCCTCCGTCTGACCCCTCCCCTCCTCCTCCTCCCCCTCCCTCCCCCCCGCCTCCTCCTCTCCCTACCCCTCTCCGCTCGCAGTGGGAGCGGTGCCTCATGAAGCTGTCCCGCCACATGAACTTCTTCCCGCAGCTGTGGCAGTTGTAGGGCTTCAGCCCCGTGTGGGTCTTCATGTGCTCCGTCAGGTGGTGTTTCATCTTGAACTTCTTGGCGCAGACGGGGCAGTGGAAGGGACGCAGGTCCAGGTGCATGTTGATGTGTCTGTCACGCATGCTCTTGTGGGTGAAGGTCTTCCCACAGTGGCACATGAACACCTTCCCTGAGAGCCCTCCTCCGCCTCCGGCCCCTCCCTCCATCCCGTCCATGCCGCCACCCAAACCCCCCTGTCCCGACAGGTGGACTGCTCCGTGCTCTAGGTTTGGTCCCTTGTATGACTGGACTATACCAGTTCCCAGGCCCAGTGGGGGTGCTGCTTCCAGAGCGGCTTGGCTGTAGAGCAGGATCTGGTTCCCCTGCATGTCTAAGGGGTAGAGTTGGGCCCTGGCAGCAGCAGACTGGACCTGGCCCAACAGGGATGAGACTGACCTGACCCCCGTGGGACCAGAACTGTCCTGGAGGTTCTGGGATTGGGTCTGGTCCAACAAGCCACTATCAAACTTGAGGTAGTCTTCCGAAGAGTGGCAGTAGTCCACCTGGCATTAAAACAGGTTACGATTAGTGAGAATTCAGACGATGAATTATTCGCCATGATCGTGATCATACCTAGTATGTAAAACATCATGTTATACCTGTGTGTCCATCCCGGTCTCTGCTCTCAGCGCTAGGTCTCCGGCCAAGGTCCTGATGTTGGAGATGTTAAACGTCCTCTCTCTCTCCCTCATCATCTCCAACTCCCTCTCCTCATCATCGTCATCTTCCTCCTCAACCCCCTCCTCCCCGGACACGACGATGAGGTCGTCCTCCTGCGCCTGCTCCGTCTTCACCACCACCCACTGCTTCCGGGGCATGATGCTGGGCTGGCTGTAGGCCGGACGCTTCAGCGAAGGAGAGGAATCTCCGTCCTGATAGGACGAAACCCCGAAGCTGTCGCTGACGCCCACTTCCAGGTCGGACGCCTCCCTCGCTCGCTTCCTCCTCCCACTCCTTCTCTCTCTCTTCCTGGAGTAGAGGAGCTCCTCTTCCTCTTCCTCCTCCTCTTCCTCCTCAATGAGGAAGGCCTCTCCCCCTGATGGATCACAGTAGCTGGGGGTAGTGTTGGAGCCTCCCCCCTCCCCCGGGGCCTCCACCACTGCCGGTCCCCCACCGAAGGGTGCTTCTCTGGGGCTGAAGTAGTTGGTGCTGCTGGGGGACTGGCTCTCACTCAGGGAGGGCCGACTGGTCTGTGGAGGGACTGGCTGGGGGTCTGAGCCTCCACGCTGGACCTCTGGTAACCCTCCTCCACCACCACCACCAGCACTGCTGCTACAGCCAGGGTTCCTAAGGCCTTCCCCCCCTCCAGCCTGCCCCAGCAGGGCCCTGCTTCCAGCTGCCCTCCCCTCCTTCAGCAGCTCGGTGCACTTGTCCACAATGTGCCACATCTGTAGAACACTGCCCACAGTCAGGTAGTTGACGATGTCCTCGCGGAGCATTCGCAGCTGGCCCGTGTAAGCACACGAGAGCACGCTCTCGAAGGCCAGGGGGTCCATGACAGCCGGAATTGAGACGGTTGACATATTCTTCAGCAACACCTGGGGGATAGGGGAACAAACAGACGCTATGCTCATGGGTTGAATCTTACAATATGGTACGGTCTTTTAGACTAGCCACCTACCTGGTCATGGAAGTATGGTGAGGATGCAGCCAGAACACAGCGGTGGGCCTTGAACACCTGTCCCTGCACCTGGATGGACAGATCACAGAGCTGTCCTTCCTCCCTCTGTCTGTTCAAGCTCTCCAGCACAGAAGTCTGAACACTAGGGAAGCACACCTGCACCATGGAGCCAGAAGGGGCACTGGAGCCCACACTGTTACTGCCGGGCACCAGGGAGTGTGATTGAGACTGCATCTGGGCTGGGGAGATCAATCCATCAATTTATTATTTTCAGGGGTGAAGGTTAGGAACTGTGGCCATAATCACAAAGGAAAGCACACAATTATACATCTAAAACCCATTTTGCTTGAAGAGTTGTATGAAGACACCCCGAAGACTATCGTTAACGTATGCATCATAAAGTAGACATTGTCTATGGGCCACGAACCTGAAATGATGGACTGTGGGGTTCCTCTTGCCTGCATTACGAAGCAATCATTAATAGCGTTCCACTAAAACTGTTCAGACATGGAGGGTAGGCTATTCAAGCAAACTCGGATTCGGCTTGTGAATGTAACTTACATATTTACTGTGGAAGCGTAACGTGGCAACCAAGTTATTGTTTTGCATTTAGATTTAGCTAGCCGTTAAGTAGCACATTCTCATTCTACTTCGTTAGCTTGCTAGCTAGCTAACACAAGCTAGCGCACGCAGCTGGGACACAAACAGGTTTGTCTATGGAGGTTGCCAGCTCTATGGCAGGCTGGTGTGATCAAACATCAGCTAGCTAATGTGGCTATTAGTAGCTAGACACCAAACTTACCGTTCAGAAACGTATTCCGAATACCCGATGTCCAATGCCTAACTACCCTGGCCCTAAAGTTTGTGTGTTAGTTTTTGAAGATATGTTGATCTCCATCATGTTCTGCTGTAGACTACCCGTCCACCGTCGCCTTTATGGCATGTCAGACAGCCAGACGCAACACTTGGTCCGATATAAGGAAAAAAAAGAGGCAGGGCTGTCTAGGATCTGGGGCTGTATACCAATAGTCTACAGTAGTCTCCTTATCCAAAGTCTAAGGGAGAAGTAGGTTTTAAATGGACAACTCTGTCTAGTCACATACACTTTTGCGTTTATGTTTAATAAACCAAGCAGACACAGAACCATAAAAACGAACCTTTATTTATTGAAAGGCGCATGTAATGGGTATTAAAAGGAATTATAATAGGTAATAGTAGTTATAAAATGCATTCAATACAATAAAAATTTTATTTTATTATTTGCGGTTGGCAGATGCCGTTCCAATCACGCAGTCGTTTACTTTGCTGGCAAATCGCAGAGAGTTGAGGGTCTCTCCGAAGCTGTCCACTTCTGGGGCAATGTTAACAAACATCAGACTGGAAACAAGTGAGGAGACAAAACAAAGGCACACGTTAGTTTTCATCTGAATCTGGGATGCATGGAAGAACACCTACTTAAACACAAAAAATGCCAACAAGGATTCACTGGAACAAATGCATCCAAACTGATTCTAAAAACAGGACTCCTACTCAGAGCTTTTTAATATTTTGCTCGTAGTCATTTTCCACCTGTTCTCCATTTCCCTCCCACTTACGTTTTGCTGTTTCCTCCCAGGCACCCCTGAAGAAGGTATGTCAGTTTAGAGTTCCTGAAAGGAATGAAGCTATCCTGCAGACAGACAGGGAAAGATAGAAAGCGAGAGACTGGGTTAGAGGCGGCACATAAAATGTCACATTTATGGAGCAGCTCTTTGTTTGGTGTCTGTTACCCACCTTGTTGGCCAGAGCTCCAATCACAATGCCCAGGTTGGTGAGAGAGCCGTTGATGGCTGTCATCTCCTTGAAGCGTTCTCCCTGTGACTGGCTCTTCTGCACACGCTCACTGCCGGCCAGGTCCACCAGACACAGAGATGCTGCAATCAGACACAGTTTAGCCTTAGCCTCCAACTCATCAACAATCACTACACCTTTGAGAGTATTTTTTGGTATATAGAGTATAGTTTGTGATCTATATGTTGTAATTTGGGGTCTTTAGAGTGTAGAAGTTATACTGTGTGCCCTGGACATACACTTGCACTTGACATCTCGCCCAGAGTTCTCGCCCTCAATGTCCAGCTGGAAGACTGAGTGAGAGCGGGAGGAGTGGTCGTTCATGAGGGTCCTGGCAGTGGAGCGATTCTGATTGGCCAGCGCAATCAGGTTGCACACCTGGAGGAGAGAAGGAGGGATAGTAGGAAAGAAAAGATGGTTAACATCCTTAATATTGAATTAGTTCACAACCAATACAAAAAAAAAATACATCTGAAAAGCATCCAGGCTGGTGTTTTAGAGTGGGAATAGAGGCAAGTTAGCATACCTCATCCTCAGTGGTGACCTTCTGGTATGTGAGGTTGGTGACGGTGACCTCATTGTTGTTCACCTTGCGGATCTCATGCTCAGGCCTCTTGTTGGGCTTGCCCGTGTAGAGCAGATCCCGCAGGGTCTCATTGTAAATCTCCACAAAGCTGGCCGTAAAAGTGTACTAGGAGAAACAATTTTTGGTATCCATTACCTCTACTCTACAGTGAGATCTGTATGGCTCTGAAAATAACCCATTTGTTTATATTCATCTAAGAAACCAACCAACCTCCCAGCCCTGCTGTCGGAGACTCTTGGCAGCATTGAAGATCTGCTGGACAGCCCTGGGGATCACGCCCCTGCTGGTCTCTGTCTCATCCCCCTCCATGGTAAAGGTTTTGCCACTGCCGGTCTGGCCGTAGGCAAAGCAGCAGACGTTGTATCCATCCAATGCGGACTGCACCAGCAGATTGATCTCCTCAAACACCTCCTTCTGGCTGGAGGATGGTCCAAACACCCGATCAAAGCTGAAGTTGTAGCTCTTCTGGGTTTCACTGCCACGGCCTGTGTGGGACTGGGGGAGGATAGCAGGTGGGATAGGGGGCAGAATGAGGTTATCTTCCATGACTATCATTCATGAAAAGTCACCTTGAAAAACATTTATTCCATCTATAAAGTGAGCAGGTCTCCCAGTGTTGGAAGAGCACTGGTTCTCACCTCTTCAGTCTTGGCCAGAGTCATGGACTTGTTGTCATGGACTGGGAGTTGGATGTGGTCCATTTGACCTCCAGTCGACGGGGGGCGCACTCTGCAGAACACACGGATGTTCCCCTGCGCAGACCAGAGAGTGGAAAGGCAGACATGCTTAGTATGAGAAAGATTAAATGTTCTTTTCAGATCCAGTCATCGTGATCCAGGGGTTATGTAGCTTAGAAAGTGTAGTTGGGTAGGCTTGCCTTTAGCTCCTGGATGGAATTGTGGAGCTTCCTGCGCTCCATCTCCCCAGCATGGAGCTCATCCGTCTGCCGAGCCACTGTCTCTTCCAGGGTACGCACCATTTCCTGGGCGTCCCTTAGGGTGATCTGGCAGCGAGACAGGCTGGAGCTCTGCACCGAGAACTGGGTCTGAACAACAGAGAAAGAGGGGCGGTAGGACAGGAAGGGGAGTGGGGGGAGGTTGGAAGTGAATAGAGGAGACACCACACAAGGGTATAACAGAAAAGGAATCCATACAAACACACACACTAGTTCACAGGATAGTGGCCATTTAGTGGTCTTTCTAAAACTGTCTGGGAAGGCGTACATCTGTAATATTCTACTCAGCGGGCTACAGTGTGCTCCCTGGAAGCTGTGTGAGCAGGACACGGTTCTGAGCTGTGACCCACCTGCAGGTTGTGGAGCTCTGTCTCCAGGCCGTCCCTGAGGCCCTGCAGGACCTGGTGCTCTGCTCGCAGGCTGCTCAGGCTCTTCTCCAGGGAGCTCTTCTCACTGGTCACCTCCTCCAGCTGCTGTTTGACTCCAGACAGGGCTGACAGCTCGGCCTCATACTGGCTGAAACACACAATCAGGGAAACATGGCCAGGCACACACAGAGATCTAGGGTTATTCTCCGAGTTTGGACACAAGCCCGTACATTTGCTGCATGGGTTGGATCCAGTATAGGCAGCCTTTCTGAGCAATCCTGCCTGCCATTCAACCGGTGGCTTACCTGATCTGTTTGTGTAGTTTACTCAGCTCGGCCACCATCTCAGCCTGCTTCTGCTTGCTCTGTGCAACCGTGTCTTTCAGCCCCTCATTCTCCTGATTCGCCAGCTTCACACGGCTCTGGTAGTTGTTGAGCTTCCCCTCCATATCGCTCACCTTCCCCTTCAGGTCCCATGCTGGCCGTTTGGACCCCCCTGCTGAGACTGTGCGAGAGAGAGGAGAGCCAGACCAGGGTCAGCCACATGCATCCTTAGACATGTCATTGAGCCTAATGGAGGGGATCTTTGGCTGGCTGCAGTACCAACCTCCTTTGGCGACCGAGGCAAGCGGCTGCTTCTGGACACCTGTAGAACAGAACAGAACATTGTGATGTGCCACCAGACCTAGGCTATTACAATTTATTAACCAAACACACAAACCCAAAAAAACTCACCCCTGGAGGGACCAACAGCCACAGTAGCTGCCCCTGTGGGCCTGATAGGTTTGGCTGAAAATCAAGACAAAAGACAATAACTTTGTAATTCATTCCCTTACGTTGGTGTCAATTGGCATCGTTCATCCAAATATAATATATATGAATTAAAAACAACTACAGGCGTTTTGTTAGATTTTACTCACCAATTACTGGTCGCTTAGGTGGAGGGATCCTCTTGGAGCCAATGACACTTACTGCTTGCCGTACCTTGACAGGCTCTGGTTCAACCTTCCTCATCCTTTTCTGAAGAAGAAGCATTTACATCGATGTTAGGATTCATACCATTTCTAGTTAAAAGAATAGGCTAACACAAAATACTTAAAATGTTCTTAAAGCTTACACTAAATTAAAATGTTAACCCTTTTAGCTACATCTTTGGCTTCATAGCCAACTATGTGGCTGGCTAGATATTGTTTAACCAGAAAATACTCACTTGAGCAGGTTGTGACTCAATACTACTCTCGGTGCTGAGGACCCTTTTTCCAGACATGACTGGCAGTTTGGATGTGTTCTGCAAAGTAATATATGCATATGGTGTGTGTATGAATACAAACGGGAGTTGTCCTATCTAAACAATCATAGACGTGAAAGGTGGCAATTTCGTTAGCTACTACTAACGTAGCTCTGGATGTAATGAGACGATGAAAGGTTGATATGAGTGTCTCTCGTTATGTTAGCACTAGCTAGTTGAGTCTAGTACCCCAACTTACCTCCTTGTTCATCTTCCAGCTAGTGACTGTACTGTAACGTGTGTGAGCTCGTTAGGTGGCTACTCTACCTGTATGAGGAAATAGAGTAAACCGTCAGCAATTGTTTAAACTTAAAGCTTAAACGCATGAATGTTTGTTTAGCAAGTGCTACGCTAACTACAGTAATTAGCAAACGAATTGCTAATGGTAGCCTAGTAGTACAGTACGTAGTCTACATAGGCAAGCCAATCTCAACTTAATAAAGAATACATAACAAGCCTTTTTACATTATGGTAAGATTCAGTTCTAGTTTGGTATAGTACAGTACAGTTTATACAGATTTACTAGTCGCAGTGCCACCAATCGCTCGCTACTACTACTACTAGTACAGTAACCTAAAAACAAACAAGCTATTTTACTTCAGCCCAATAAATAACTTGCTTACTGTACTGAATGAACCGTTGGCTCAGTCTTCAAAGTGATCACATTTTGTGCTAGGCTACGTACTACTGTACTGTACGGTAAAAAAAAATGCATTGGATGTGGAATTTCTTATCACTATTGAACAAAGTTATTCTCTGATCAGCCTACCTGTTTTCACCCTTAACTCTGCAGCCGTTTGAATTTGAAATTGAAATGTTTTGCTGCCGCTTCCAGATCGTGCAATGCCATTGGTCGATGTCAATGCATCTTCTTCTTCCGTTTTTTGTTTCGCGGCAGTTGGCATCCATCAGATGTGTTACTGCCATCTTATGGTTTACGACACACAATTCAGCTCTTGCCAAACCTTTGTTTGGGCTTCTTAGCCCGCCCCGCGGTGCAGCTAGTATATAAAAGAGACTAAATATATTAGGATTGTTTGATGAGGGTATTTTACATACTGTAGTGATCTGAATGTGTTGTGTACCTACCTATCTGACTACCTCTAAGTAATAATTTGCATGAATTAGTATTAGCCCATAATATTGATACATTAGTCAAATTAACAATTCATATCAACATACGTTAATAAGCGTATCACTAGAAGTGGAAATTATGTTGAGCCATCATTAGATTAATTAGATTATCAGTATGCCAATGTAGGATTATGTTTTACATTAATAAGAGGATTGTAGGTGTTTGTTCTCTAGTAATAAGACATAAGTCAACCATGTACCATGGCAATAGTGGTAATAGTTAAATACTGAATTATGTTGCATTTATATATTTTTACAATAATTTGACATTAACTAGACCGGATGTCAAAACTCCGGAAGGGTACAGTGGAATCAAGCACACGTACAAGAAGGGGGGGGGGGGGGGGGTAAGAAAAAAAAAAAGAAAAAAAAAAAACGGGGAAAAAAAATCGGTGAATCTGAGGGTTCGGGCGGATTTGGACTGAGTTTCCGAACTGTCCGGCCCAAGGAAGCCCCGGGGCTTGAAAGGGAATCGCCTGCACCGGTAATTAACATCGAGCAATTACTCAATCGTTAATTATTTCAGTGTGTTTAGGGCAACTCGGACGAGCAGCCTCATTCCCCTGTCTCGACCGCCGGAAGTCTGCATAAAGCTGCGTCTCGCACAGGGCATTCCGCGTCGACGTTTTTTTCTGTTCGTTTTTTTTATTCGTGACTTTTTTTTTATTTTTTTATTTTCTCAGTGAGACGAACGGGGAGAGGGATGGAGGCTTAGGGATTTGGACATTTATGTTCTGAAGCGCAAGTTTTATTCTCATGTCATGACATATCAGTGAATATAGGCCGCATTGTAGCAACCTAGCGAACAAAAGCTGAAATTAATGGAGGCAAGTTAGCTTGGTAGCTACGTCCAGTTACTTTCACAGTTCATTTAATGTGTTGTTGACAGTTGTTGGTAAACATCACTATCAGCTGTGTTGTCTATGGCAAGACTGGTATGAATGCGTTTTTAACGGTTTTGGCTAGGTTTCTATTAACGTTCACAGCAGTGTGCTTTCCATCAAAATGGCTATTATGCAACCTTTGCTAGAAACTACCATTGTACAGCGAGCATAATTAAATGCCATTGAACGTTACTCAACTGCTTGGAATCTGTAATGTAACGTAGCATGTTTTCTGGAATCTGAGTCGCACATGTTTTTTAAAGGCTATTTGTGTCGTTTTTACTAGGCTATGAGCCCGCTACCAATAATGGCAGACAATTTTGAGAGAGGGTCGGCTCAATTGCATGGATAATATAGAAAACTAGCATAACAGCTAAATTCATATACCAGCAGAAGTCTAAGCGCGTAACAAATGCCATCTCAATAACTTTGTGCATGTGGGAATAATAAACTAAAAACCTGTACAATGGATCTCGCGCCATTCCTTTAGTGTGCGTTCTAGAACTCCAAGATTGCCCACATTCTATCACAATGATAGCTTCTCTGGCGTAATGCATGTGTTTCTTTCATCCTAATGCGTTACACAATCACATACTATGCTACGCCCCTACCACCACTGAGACAATATACAAATATATGGATAAATGCATGTAAATTATTGAAAGGCATGTATGATATAATCTACAATGAAAGCTAGTCTATTTCCTATGATCTTGGGCTCTGTAACTGGAATATATTGAGCTGTTGATCCAAGCTCAAGAGTCACTTTGTGTCGACTTCACACCAGTTGAGATCTCACCTGGGTACTGTCTAGGACAAAGAAGCCTGCCAAATACTCTGGTTGGTTGAGTCACCCTGGGGGTAGATTTGTTACTTGGGTGATGTGTTCTATTATGTCAGGATACCTCAATCAATCACATATAAAGTCATTTTGCAAAGATTTAAAAAATCCTGTCTGGTTGAAATGGGCACCGTCTTCCCTGATGCCAGATGAGGAGCAAGGGGGTGTTTTCTAAGTGTGTTGCTTTTCAATTACAGAAATAATGGAAGATTCCCATTTCAACTCATCATACTTTTGGTCCCCCGTCCCTACAGTACAAGGACAGGTAGAAACCTTATTATTGGATGTCTCATGAAATACACATGTTGTCATCGCAGTGTAAAGACAACACTACCTGTTTGCTCTAAATCATAAGCTTGTACCTTATAGGCAAAGGAGGGCTAAAACATCACAAACTATGATGCACATGTAAACTTGTAAAAATCCATTGGCTGTATAGTCCACTCAAATAATCACCAGGTCCTCTGCCCACACTCCTCGCCTTTTCAACCAAACTTTTCTCCCCTCATTTTCCTTTGACATCTCACCCATGTTTTGTCTTGCTATTCCTGTTTCCCCCCCCCCCCCCTTTTGTCCATCATCTATCCTCCCTCCCTCTTCCCTCGATCACTTCCTCCAGATAGAGAACGCCATGTTCCTGAACAAGATGAAGGATCAGTTGGGACCAGAGAAGGGCTCTCCCTCCTTCTCCCACTCGTCCTCGTCCTCCCACTACCCTGCCGCCGCACACACCGGCCCTCAGGGTTCCGTTGCCATGGATTCGGGGGCGGGAGTCAGGGTGCCTAAACAAGAGGGGGGAGGTGGACCCTCAATGGGGGGTGGCGGGGGGCACCTGCATCAGCCACACACCTCCCAGAACATCACAGTGGTACCTGTCTCCTCCACTGGAATCATGACCGCAGGTGAGTAAAAAAAACGAAACAAACATGGTTAGTCTGTCAGCCTGCCTGTGTGTGTCGTGTCTCAGCTCTGAGTTAGGCTTTAGACTTAGGAGTTGGCTACATGGTGACATTTGTTTCTTACAGTGTGATTCATGTGCCATAATGTCTGCTACATGTTACATCTCTCTCAAACATTGTTTCCCACATGTCATATGGTTAAGATTGTGTGTTTGTGTGTGTCTGTTCATGACGCGTATGCATTTGACTGTTGACCGTCCTCACGAGGATGGTTATGCGTGTGTGTGTGTTGTGTAGTCAGGTCAGTCATGCCCCTCTCTCTCCCTCCCAGCGGGGCTAGTGATAACCACACCCCAAGGCACGCTGGTCTCCCCTCCTGCCTCCACACAATCTTTCGTATCCGGACCCCACACCACCACCATGATAGTGTCCGCACTGCACCCCACAAACACAGGTAACCACCTCTGACCCTCAACCCCTGGATCCCCCCACCCCTTCCTGACCGACTTTTGACTCCTGGAGCCCTATCATAAACCAACTATGATCTCCTTCGTGTGGTTCCTGGTGTGCCTGAAAGCTGCTTATTAAAATGTGTCATACTCTTACACACACACACACACTCAAAGACACCCACACACTGCAGCACGCGCTAACCCCTGCAGCACGCTGAGAGCAACCATTAACCCCTCATCCACCCCTCGCTGGGATGGCGGAACAGAGAGAGAGGAAAAGAGAGCTAGGTAGCTAGCTCCGTGTGTTGAGTGTGTTCTGCTCTTCTCTCGGTTTCTGTCAGAGAGCAGCCAGCACTCTTCTCTCTACTACTACAGCCACAGTGAGTACCCACCCATCCCTCCATCTACCCATCCCTCCATCCCCACTCTGCTCCACCACTGCCGCACTCAAAAGAACCTAGCTTAGGCTATCTCATCATCTCTCCAGCCTCTATCATCTCATCCAAACCCACTGCGTGCTCAGCCCTTGACTAGTCAGACCTGGAACTAAATCCAAGAACGAAATCAAATGCACTTCATAGGATACTTTCAATATTTGGTGTGTGCTCATTGGACACAGGTCTGCTTGAGTTGTTCGATCAGTCTAATGGTTCTGCTGTGGACTGGTGAGATCTTTAAGACACACTTCGCCCCTCTTGGAAGTATGGTTTCTGGTGTTTTTAACGTTGTCACTCTTTTGTCTCCTTTGTTCCTCTCTCTTCCCCCTCCCCCATCTTTCCTCCCCCTCTTCTCTCTCCCATTTCAGACAAGAAGGATGACGTGGTTATCCCCCAGGTTGTCATGCCGACCCCAGGGAAGCGGGGCAGGAAGAAGAAGTCTATGATGCCCCGCGTGGGGTCTGCCCTGCCACCAGGGAGTGACGCCTTGATCCTGGCACACCTGGCGGCTGGCGGGCAGGTGAGTGACAACGTCACGAGGGATGCATGCGTCACGGTCAACGAACAGGAAATAGGGGGGAAAGCGGGAAAAGAAAATGTAGGAAATGACATTCACGCTACCTACTGTTTCTCTCAGCACCACTCTGCCGACCCCTACGACCTGTCTAATGACGAAGATGACCACGGCAACAAAGATGGGACCAAATCTTACAGGTACGAGCAGAGCGGGCTTCCTCTTCGTCATGGTTACCAGTATCATTACCTGGTAACTGACATCATTTGGGCTCCTTTTCTCTCTTACGTTTTGTGTGTTATCTGCTCCTTCTATTTATCTCTCTCTATCCCTCCATCTCTATCCCTCCCTCTCTATCCCCCATCTCTCCCTCTCCATCCCTCCCTCGCTCGTCCCCGTCTCTCAGGTGTCGGATGTGTGCGGTGACCTTCTTCAGCAAGTCGGACATGCAGATCCACGCCAAGTCACACACAGAGGCCAAGCCCCACAAGTGCCCGCACTGCTCCAAGTCCTTCGCCAACTCCAGCTACCTGGCCCAGCACATCCGCATCCACAGCGGGGCCAAGCCCTACACCTGCTCCTACTGCCAGAAGACCTTCAGGCAGCTCAGTCACCTGCAGCAGCACACACGGTACGAGTCACCCGGAATTCTGCTGGGTGGTGGGGGTTGGGGTTGGAGTGGGTGTCTGTGTGTGAGTGTGTGAGTGAGTGAGTGTGAAAGAGAGAGTGAAAGGGAGAAAAGAGATGGAGGGTGTTTGTGTTTTTTCATCTGTGTGTGTAGATGTTGGAGTGTGTGGTCGCAGCATTCAGGCAGTTCCACAGATGAGAACCCAGGAGCTGACATACTGAGCAAAATAGGGTTAGGGTTAGATGTGTTATCTCTTTCTGCTTACTGTGTTGAAATGCTGTTGTCGTGTCTGTCTTCAAATGTCTGTGTTTGTCGGAATCCGTCCTCTTTCGGTCTTGAACATCTTTTATTTTTCTCATGTTTGTTGTTCTCTACTTGTCTGCCTGCCCATCTGCTTGATTGGGAATGTATTTCTCCCTCCTTTCTCATCCCTCGATTCTCTCCTCTAATCCTTCCGTACTCTCATCTTATTCTTTCTTCGGTCATCGCTCCATGTCCTCATCCCTTTCATTGTTTCTCTCTCATCCCACTGAATATATTCCATATGGGGTCCTTCAGGTGTAGGCTGTTAGATTCAGCTCCAGGACAAATGCTCACTCATTGACTGACTCACACACTACCTCATCAGTAGGACTACAATAGGCCACCCAGGACCACTAGTAGGCACCCTCAGATGGATAAGAGAGAGAGAGAGAGAGAGAGAGAGAGAGAGAGAGAGAGAGAGAGAGAGAGAGAGAGAGAGAGAGAAGAAAGGGTGACTGTGCCTGCTGCTGTATGTTTTCTGTTCTGTGTTTCTCAACTCAGACACAGCAACAAAAAGAGCACACACTACCTCAATCAGTCAGATTGTCATCGACCATAAGAACAAATATATAAACAAATCTCTCTCTTTCTCTCTCTGTCTCTACCCCCCTGTTAGAAACCACACTGAGGGCAAGCCCCACAAGTGCCCCCACTGCTCCAAGTCCTTCGCCAACTCCAGCTACCTGGCCCAGCACATCCGCATCCACAGCGGGGCCAAGCCCTACACCTGCTCCTACTGCCAGAAGACCTTCAGGCAGCTCAGTCACCTACAGCAGCACCACAGGTAACAGCAGTGAGCCCCACACCTCCTGAGCTCTGTAGAGCAGTGAGACAGCTCTGTAGAGCAGTGAGACAGCCCTGTAGAGCAGTGAGACAGCCCTGTAGAGCAGTGAGACAGCTCTGTAGAGCAGTGAGACAGCCCTGTAGAGCAGTGAGACAGCTCTGTAGAGCAGTGAGACAGATCTGTAGAGCAGTGAGAAAGCTCTGTAGAGCAGTAAGACAGCTCTGTAGAGCAGTGAGACAGCCCTGTAGAGCAGTGAGACAGCTCTGTAGAGCAGTGAGACAGATCTGTAGAGCAGTGAGAAAGCTCTGTAGAGCAGTGAGAAAGCTCTGTAGAGCAGTGAGACAGCTCTGTAACACAGTGAGACAGCCCTGTAGAGCAGTGAGACAGCCCTGTCCTCACGTCACCACCACCTTCCTTTGTCCAGTCTGCTCCATTTTGATTTGTTTCCCTTCATTGCTTCCTCCGTCTTGTCTATCGCTCTGTAGTGAAGAAAATGGCCTTACTATGAGGAAGACTTTTGGTCACACGTGGTTTCTGGGAAATGTAGTTAATAGGGTACCGTCTGTCATCTTTCCAGGATCCACACTGGTGACCGACCGTACAAGTGTGTCCACCCAGGCTGTGAGAAGGCTTTCACCCAGCTCTCCAACCTGCAGGTACTGCAGCACAGTACCACAGAACATCTTCACAGTCCTTCCAGATGCATCCAAATCCTTGTTACAGTCCAAAACCTAGATCTGGTTATCATCCCCTCTTTGAGTCTAAATGGTATCAAGATGATAACATATCAACTAAAGGTAACATATGAAAGAAATAACCTATTGCTGTCCACCCTCCACCAGTCTCACCGCCGGCAGCACAACAAAGATAAGCCGTACAAGTGCCACAACTGTAACCGTGGTTACACGGACGCGGCCAGCCTTGAGGTGCACCTGTCCACTCACACGGTCAAACATGCCAAGCTGTACTCCTGTGGCCTCTGCAACCGCTCCTATACCTCGGTAAGCCAATCAGCCGCCACAGACCCACTCACTGCCAGCCAATCAGCCGCCACAGACCCACTCACAGCCAGCCAATCAGCCGCCACAGACCCACTCACAGCCTGTCAGCCACTCACAGGGCCTCCCTACACCTGTTACAAAGACCAGCACATCCACTCTTTTTGGTGTTTCATTTTCTACGACTACACTTGCCCACTCACCTACACCGTTTTCTGTTTATGTTTTCCATGTATGGAAGTAGATAAGGTCACTCCTCAGAGGAAGGGGGGTTTAGGAAGTGTCACATTATGGGATGAAGAGATCATGTTAGGTTTTGAAGACTAATCTTTCATGTGTACTTCTTCCAGTAGCTGCATTAGTAGTTAACCTCAAGGTGACTACAGAGCTTCATGAAGCTACTGTCTCTGTAAGTGGTTGTGTTAGTTGTTAGATGCTAGAATGTTAGTCAGAAGTCCCTACTGATGTTTGAAGTTGATGGTAAAAGCTTTTAGTGGACGAATAGGTTGCAGTTTCCTTGTGTAACTGACAGCTGTGGATTGTATATTCACATGTGCATTTTTGACCATAGCCTTGATGTAGATGTGTGTCTGTCTGCCCCTCCAATGTCTTTAAAGCTGAACCCTAGTAATGTTTTTCATCGTACTGAGTGCAGGCTGCAATACATATCCCAGTGTAGCCTGAATGAATCATAGCGTCTCTTTTTCCTCTACCTTGCAGGAGACGTACCTGATGAAGCACATGAGGAAGCACAACCCAGACCCCCTGACAGTGGCGGCAGCCGTGGCGGCACAGCAGGCCCAGGGCCAAACCCCTGGAGGCGGGCGGGGCAGGGGCCGCGGCCGGGGTGGAGGCAGGGGCGGAGGAGGAGGCCACGGAGGGGCGAGTCAGGTGCCGAATCAAGCTAACCCCAACCCACCTCCAGTCAGCTACCAACAGACGGAAGGCGTGTCCTGTCCGTTTGATTTGCACCAGTACAAGACGGTGTCTGCGGGGGAGATCCAGTACAAACCAGTTAGCGTGGCGGAGCTGGTGGCACACAAGGACCTCTGTCTCACTGTCTCCACCTCGGCCATTCAGGTGGAGCACATGAACTCCTAGACGTTGAGATGGAAGGCGGAAGGGTGGTGAGGTGGACGGACAGACCGAAGAGGAGAGCAGGAGAGAGGGATGAACAGATCAGAATGGAGGGGTGCAGGAGAAGGACAGAATGAAGGAGAGACAGAAAGGATCACTGAGGTGGAGGAGATAGGACTAAAGTAAATGAAAAAGCGACACTGCCTTGGAGAAGAGAAATGGACAATGGAGGTCCTAATCATGTAATCAAGACGAGCCAAACAAAGGGCGGGGGGGGGGGGGGTCAAAGAGACAAAGAAAAGGATCATGGGCTCTGGTTTAACGTCTAGTATTGAACGAATGAGACAGACTGTTCTAGAATGCACTAAAGGAAGCAGAGGGAAGGGATTGGCTGAATCAAACGGGAAGGGAGAATGGACAGAAAGCACTTGAGGATGCCTGTATTTTATCTTTGGTTTTTCATCATTGTCATGTTGAGTTGTATATCTTCATATGTATGTATTTTTCTACCAATAGTGTCATGTGTGAGCGATGAAGGGGAGCGGCAAGAGAGAGTGAGTGAGAGAGGTCAAGTGCTGGAGAACATCTTAAAAAAATAGGCTTTTGTATTAAAAGAACATTCATTTTCATCATTTTCTATCTTCCACCTAAAAGAATGGTTGCTGTATTGCAGAAGGCCACAGGAAGATGGTAGATGAAATGACTGTCAGGTACTCTTTAACAAGTTGTTTTTTTAAGCCTTTCATACAAACTATTACTACCTTCGTTATAATAATTGTATGCAACTGTCAATGTAATCCCATTGTTATCGCTGCAAGGTTCCTGTAAGTAAGCTATCATATATATATATATATATATATATATAGATAGATGACTTTTTTCACTCATAAAAGGGAAGACTGGTCTCTGTAAACAAAAAAGAGATATTCAAATACGTATGAAAAGAAACAAAAACAGTTCATAAAATGTCATGGTTGTGTTCCAGGTCCAGTGCATAACGGTCACGTTTCACAGATTGCTGCATCATTAAATCGTATGGATGAGGTTCAAACTGGGTCCAGCATTAGAATGGATTTGATGCTGATCTGGGCTGAAATGACCAAGTGCCTTGTGTATGTGAGATACAATTTGTCCATTGAATCAATGGCTTTAGTGAGGTCTTACCAGCACAAAGCATTTGGGAAACTCCAGATCTCCACAAATCTGGACACCGTGTTGGTCTCTGCAGAACTCTGTCTAAATGAGGTATACTTTTGATGTTGGAATCTATGCAACATGACTGCAGTGCAGGCAGGTTACAACTTGGCCATTTTCCACGTGGGCTATCTCTACACTGCTATCTAATCATGGAGCTGCATTTGGCCCAGCAGGCTCCTGAGTGGCTGGTTGTCTTTATGTATTGTATTTCATGATGTGTCTTTTGAAATAACACATTTCTCAATATTCTTATTAATGTTGTTACTATTGCTCCTAATACAGTCCTTCTAATTATTAACTACCCCAGGTATGCTACACTTGCTGTATATGCACAGTACACATGTTCATCTGAAGAGACAGTTTCTTCCTGTATGAATAATAAAGTTTGAGACAGTTGCTTCCTGCTACTCCTTCCACCCAGCGCTTGACATTAACATTTTTGCTCACCAGCCACTGTGGCTAGTGGTTTTCCAAAGTTACTAGCCACTCAGTAATTTCATTAGCCACAATTTTGTTGTTGGGAAATTAAGTTTTATTTGATTAAAGTTGACTACGGTTTGCTACAATTGACTTGAATAACTATAGTTTTACAATCCTTTCACATGTAAATGACCATTGTCAACACCCAAATAAAGATTATAAAATGTATATGTACAAAATATATGAACTAAACTGAAAAAACCCACAAGCAAAAACGTTGTCAACTTAAATATTTATAAACATAATTATTTTTGTCTAATCAATTCCGATTCCCAAATGTCCTACAAACAAATGTTTATCTTATATTGTATGTTTGTGTATGTGTGAAAGCGAGAATGAATGTTGAAATGCGTGTCTCACGGTCAATGCGTGAGGCTTGAGAACCCTGCAATGAGTTTATTATTTTAGATGTTTTGAGAAGACCTACAACAGGGTTGCAAACTTTTCAAAAAACCTTGGAGTGAGATTTGGTGGGGCTGTCACAGTTACAGTGAACCCGGCTCCACCCGTGCAGGGTTTAGATCTCGGCACAAGGAAACACAGAAGACTAGTAGAGGCCGACGTACAAAAATATAGAGATATAGAATTCCACCTGCCAAAGTGGCTAGTAAGACTGACTGCTTTACCCGCCACAGACGAATTCTTCCCGCATTTGGCGGATGCTAATGTCGTGCCCTGCTTCCACCACACGCAAAGATGCCTTTTGTTTCACACACACCGAATGAGACAGTACATGTTTTTTGACTTGTGTTTTTATTTAATATACTTCAACAATACACATTTCCTACAAATCTTTCCGAGTCTGACTGGAGGGCTAAAACACAAACAGAAAGAAGCACTGAACCATCTTCATATGTGGCCTGTACTTCTTGTGAAAAGAAACAAACAGCACAGTTTATTATCTGGACAGCCATCTGAGAAAAATATATCACAGAAGAAGAATCTAACAAGGGTACAAAACACCTGCCTTAAAGTATTTGTCCTATTCCTCACGGAAACTATTATGCATTTATAGCATTCAAACTTGGTTGATCGATCAACAATAAGATCAGTATCAAACGTGACAACGAGTATGAACTAAGAAAGAATGGTGGGGGCATAGCACAGAAACAAACCCAGTGGCAGACTGTACCCTGGTCAGATACAGTTAAACATGCATACACAAACTGTTAGGAAGAGTTAGTCAAGAGATGGGTCACAAACCCAAAGAGGCCTTTAACAGTACACTAGTCTGTCTCCCTTCCTGTGATAACTGCTGCCCCAGAAAACGTTTAAGATAAAGTACTGGGGGAAACAAGTCTTTAGGAAGATCTAATAGAAAGACAAAACACTGAGAGCTGCTACATTGTGGATCAAATATTTTCATCTTCAAGTTAAATATTTAGTGTTAAACAGATCATGTTAGTATTCATAGAGTTAATATTTAAAATAATTCCTGAAATTTCGAGGACGACATTTCAACAGTACATTAACTGCACTTCATAAAGCCCACAGCTGCTGGGCTAAAGCACAATAGCCCCCCTGGCAAAGTTTGAGCCTTTGGCCGTACTAGGTTACTAACCTAGAACAACATGAGCATAACAATAACATAAAACATTGCACTTGTACATCAAACAGCAGAAAACATGCCAAATGTTGTGTTAACATCAGAATATCTCATTCAAAATACAGAACAACAGAGTCCTGGCTGCAGCAGAGGGCAGGAGTGCAGAACATAAGATGTGTTGAGTCAGTGGATGGTGGTGAGGTAGAGGGGGGATGGTGTGTATGGAGGGATAAGGCAAGTTTGGACACTTTATAGATACACTGGCTTCAAGTCATTTCCTAAACCATGGTTAACCTGACTCGGTACTGAACAGCCATGAGCCACTCATAGCTGGTAGACTATTGAGGCTCTCTTTTCTCAACTTTCCAAATGGCAGAGGAGTGGAAAGGTGTGATAAACAAGGAACATATTTTACAATGAGCTAATCCTTTCTCGAAGTGAAATGGAAAACTGCATATGAGTGCATATGCACCAGATTTGCAAAGATTCTCTCTACGTGAAATCCTGCATTGACGATATACTGTAAACTTGCATGAATTGGCAGCCTGGTTTATACAATTAACTTGGGAGCCAAAAAAGAAGCATCCTGAAGGCTCTTTTTCAACACCCTGTACCTCTTCAGAGGACCTCGTCATCCATGGACCTCCACAGATCCATGAAAGACAAGGCCATATAACGCTGCTTAACACTCCCTTGTATGCTCTCATTATATCAGTAGTGCAATTGTCCTGATTGCATCAAACAGTGGTGTAGTATGCTGTGTCTACGTTGTTAGAAGTGCAAGGATGTCATGATTACAAGAACATACAGCATCTCCCTTTTAACAGCTCATACAGAGAAGTCAACTGGTCGCATTGTCCCCTAATGTAAAGGTAATACAAATCACATCTGTGAGAATGGTTACAGTACATGATCTCTGTGAGAAAATCAGTTCCTTATAACACTAATAAAACGACTTTGTTTTTACATAGAATAAGGATAAATAGAACAATTCTGTGAAAACAGCAGAAAATGTGTACATTAAAACCAAATAAAATCCTGTGTATTCATGAGAAAGCACATGTTGTATACAGAAATTTTAAAAGCATATTCAATAACTGAACCACTTGCTTAGGGGCATTGGTCAAAAAGCACTCATTCTCCCAAGAGACAATGCAACTGTCAAAAATTATTTCACACTTTGATCGGTTGATTTCACATACATTCCTTTTTGATTACATGTCATCACTGACAACTCTTAATAGCTACAGGATGAAACTGTTCAAAATCCCATACTGTGATGAGATAAAAAATATTTTAACTTAAAAGCTATAAATCTGGCTAAAACATGTGAAAACTAGATGGATCTTAGGTTATGGATTTGGTCCGGTCAGACATTTGACCCTCTGGAGCAACCTCGCTATGACAGAAAGACTGAGGGATGAACTTGCAAACTATGCTAGCATTCTAAACTAGCATACTGGATAATAGGTCTGAACTGCTCGTTTGCATGAAACTCGCATGTTAAGAAGCACTTTGGGTTTGGCAGCAAGGCAGTGGACACAGGCAGTACTGGAGGAAGAGAGGATGGACTGATAGGGAGAGGGCCAGAAACAAGGAAAGGAGGAGGTAGGAAGAAGGGAGAGACAGAGGGGAGACAGAGGGAAGAGAAGAAAGATATAAAAAGACAAGGGAGGGCTAAAGACACATGAGAACAAAGGTTCCAACAGGGCCATGTAAAGATGATATAGATGTGTTGATGATGTGTTAATGTCAGAACAAGAAATATCCGGTCCGGGCAGAAATGGGCGGGGCTGCCTGAGACCCTCTTCCCTACTCCTTTTTCCTCTTTAGCCCATGCGAGTGGTCACCTACATAAAGGAGGGACAGAGAGTCAGACAGAGTGAGGGGAGGGTTCGGGTGGAGGGATGGAGAGAGAGAGATTTTATTGTGGGTTTATTGTTGTGCCAAATATTTGGATTTAAATTCCACTGCACCACCACATCCCATTTTCAAACTCATGTCATTGGCTAGAGTGCGTTACCTGGGAGATGCTGACACCAGTCAGTTTCTCCACCGTCTCTGGGAGGCGGGTCATGATTTCGAGCACCTCCCCTGTAAGCTTGGCCACGCCCACCTCCCCTTCCCCACTTGAAATCATGGTGATCTTCTGTGCAGCCAACAGGGGCTTGCTGATCTCCTCGGCCATCTGCACAGATGAGGTGGAACACAAAGCCAGAAGATAAAAGGTAGCTCAGGGCATCAGGACACTGGATGACGACCAGAGTTCAGTTCAGTATGTGGTCGTGCTAAGACAGTGTAAGGAGGACGGTAATGTGTGTGGTTTAGGATTTTACGAAAAGTATGATGTTCACAAACATATTAGAATGTGTGTCCCAATGCCTAGGTATTGATTAGGACAAGTCTCCCCAACCACCCCATGGCCCAGTGGCCTCACCATAGGGATCTTCTCTAGCAGCATGTCCACCATGGCCCCCTCCTTGTACTGCTGGAAGGCCTCGGCCTTCTTTGCCATCTGCTCTGCCTCTGCACGGCCCTTAGCCTCCACTGCAAACGCCTCGGCCTCGCCCTTTATCTGAGGCAGGACGAGAGAGGGGAACAGGGGGGAGGAGAGAAAATGGCGGGGGGAGTGGGTTGGTATGTAGGACACTGGCAGGTGGTATGTTGGAGCCTCGCAGAAGGAAACGCTCCACACACGGCATTACGGATTGCTCTTATCCTACCTTGATGGACTCAGCCTCTGCCTCCGCTTCCATGATGAGCTGCAGACTGGGGAGGGACAGATGTTGACATTTGACATTCTCATTTGGCATTCTCCGACAAGAACTTGGCTAGGCTAGGCTGACCTAAGGTAGGCAGCAATGTATTGTCCTGCCTGTCCGGGGGTGTTCCTCACCGTGTGGCCTCGGCCAGCCTCTCCAGGCGGTATTTCTCAGCCTCTGCAGGCTTCTTGACCTGGGCCTCCAGCTCCATCTCCTTGCGGGAGATCTCCTGCTCCTGCAGCAGGATCTGCTGGCTGCGCTCCACCACCTTCACCTGCATCGTCTCCTCCTCGATGCGCTGCTTGGTCTTAGCCACCTGGGGAGGAGAGAGCGGGGATTAAGAGTCGGGGTGCAGGAGAAAAGAGGAGCTGTTCAGGGTAGATGATGGGATGATGGTCTGTCTCGGTATACCTGGAGCTGGTAGGCCATCTCCGACTCTGCTTTCTTGGTGTTGACTTCGATGTCGTAGGCAGCCTTCTTCAGCTCGTAGTCTCGCTGCGCCTTGGCCATCTGGATCTCGTTGACATACTGGGCAGAAATCTTCTCCTGCATGGCGTGGGCCTCCTAGAGGGGTGCAGGGAGGGAGACGAAGAGGGAGGATGAGGAGTACTGACATATTTAAGGTAGAGAGAAAGAGAGAGAGAGATCTCACCCTGATGACAGCGTCTCGTTTGAACTGGGCCTCTCCGATCCGAGCGTCCTTCTGGACCTGAGCAGTGCGAGCCTTGCCCAGGGAGTGGAGGTAGTCCTGAACACCACAGAAGAGAGACAGGCGCCCTGCAGGTTACGTCTGATAGTACATCAATCTATCTCCTCGTCTAGATTTCCATTCATCCATTCTGCCACCCATTTATTTATCCATCCACTCACAAATCTATCCAACCCTCCATCCATCAACTATCTAATGATGTATTTATCCATTACGGACGGATGATGCTGGCCACTATGTCAGCACCGCAATGAAGGCTCAACAGCACATCGAGCAGCTCCTCCACCAGGCGGCCTATCCACTCATCTGTTCATCCATCTCCCCTTACCTTAGCAACAAGACTGAGAAAATTAGTAATAGAGAGGGAGGGACGGGATGTGAACAGTACCTGGTCGTCGTGGACATCTTTGAGCGTATAGCTGACCACGCTGATGCCCATGTTGACCAGATCTGAGGAGGCCACCTTAAACACCTGCTCAGAGAACTTCTTGCGGTCTTTGTAGATCTCCTGGAGAAAGGTAGGGTGGAGAAAAGAGCGGTCTGTTGGGGGCCGGGGAGAAGCCCTAGATCATCCATGCAAACACATGGGACACATGCCCAGGCGCATGCACAAACTGTTTATTTTTACCTCCACAGTCAGGTGTGCTATGATAGCCCTCTGGTGTCCCTCCAGTGTTTCCAGGGCGATGTGGGAGATCTCACCTTCTGACTTCCCCATGAACATCTGACAGGCAGCGGCCAGCATCTGCTTGTTCTGCCCCTGTATCTTCATCTGGATGTGAGAAGGCGTGTGTGTGTGTGTGGGGGGGGGAGGGACTCATTAGCAGGTAGTAGTGGCTAAACAAACAAGCTATCTACTGTAATAAATAACCATTGTCTCATGAGTTAGTGAGGGAGAGATTCAGAGTTTGTCATTTGGAGAGAGAGATGGAGAGACTGACCAATAAGAAAGGGACCAAGTGACAGACCTGAGCGATCCCAGTGACTGAGATGGGAACTCCGTGGCGTGTGTACACTTTATCACTCTTCACGTTTAGAGTCAGGGTGTTCAGAGAGATCCTGGAGGAAAGAAAGACAGCGTGAGTGGGGGAGGGGTGGAGAGCGGAGAGGTAAGTGGGTATGAAGAAAGTGGGTATTGATGGGATGAGTGTGGTAACCCCAGCGATTGTGCTGAAAGCAGACCTCTGGATCTGTTGGATGCAAGGAATGACAAACACTCGACCTCCAGCGATCATCAGAGGGGGTGAGCGGCAAATTCCTGAAAGATAGAGAGAAAGGGAACTAAATATTTGTCCTTCCAGTTTCTAAACTGGACTGTTTGATTGCTCACCAAGAGGTATTTTACCTGACACCACCATTGCTTCGTTGGGGCCACAGGTGTAGAACATGGTGCCTTTTAATAGTAAACTGGAAAAAGAGAGTATATCTCTATTATTGGCGAGAGAGAAAGATTTCTCACCCATTCCTTCACTCTGACCACCAAAATGGTGTTAGAAATAGATTCTTGATCTTCTGCAGTACTATCTATATGCACTATTTATATGTCGTTTTAAATAAAAAGCGCCTGCCAAATGAAAAATAGTTCTTAAAATTGTTAATGGTAAACGTGGCCAGTAAAGGAATAATGAAGGATACTTTGTCTCAAGCTTTAATGATTGTCTGTGGGAAATCAATTCAATTAATGGTCCTTCAACGTCACCGAATGGCACAAGACGTAGCTACAATTGGAAATGACATAGGATTTGGAGAGAATCCTATGTCTTTTCCACTCCTGAATCAGGAGTTCAAACGGACCAATAGAACGCAATTCAATTGGCATTCCTCCATAACCACTTTCCATCCTTGCGCATTAATAATGCTTTTACACGGTGGCCAGTTCTGTAAACAGGGACACGGGCAGACGCCCACATCAGTCCTTACAAATGCCCTCTCATAATACAATGTATCTACATTGAAGAATAGCAATAGCTTCTTTTAGTATTACTGTTGCTGTTGTAAACACATTAGTTTACATTTTATAGTCTCAATAGCTTTACAAATGTTCCATCGTGCATGCAAACTTAATTTCAGAGGCTGATCTAATCAGCCTAGATATTGCGCAGCATTTTGAGCTAGCTTACATGAGCTGGCTAGCTAGACACTATACTGTCTGATTCTGAGCCCAGTCATAGCCCACCCATTAATAAACATTGTGGACCCAGTAGCAACATATGCAGCATTTTATTCGAGATAAGTAGTGTAAATATTAAAAGATGTTTCTCACCGGTTAGTGACTCGCTTTTTTTCTGCAAACAATCAAATGTTGAAATGCTCATCAATTGGATGAGTAATCTTTGAAATACGGTCTTGTTTTGTCGTCCCGTTAGCTACCTATATGATGGTACTAGGCTAACAGCATTGTGGAAACTGCTACCCACCCCAGTACCCACCCATCTTAGGCAGGTTTGGGCGCCACCTCGTGGTGGGGATTATTAAAAATATATTTCTTAAAAGTGCGCACTAATGACGGGAAACACGGCACTCCCTCTCTTCTTCCGGTCCGTGCCACAATCGCAAAGAAACCCTTTGCAACATTTTCGTTAAGCCAATCATTACAGGGGTTCTAAATACCATAGCCAATCAACAAGCACTTGCCTCACTTGTCCCTCCTCCCAGAACTATAAAGTCTTTGTCCCGCCTTGTGAAAGTGCATCCGCAGATTGGCACACACTGAATTCGCAACTGTAGGTCAGCTGCATTGGCATATACAACACCGTACTTCCTACTTGCATTCTGTTATAATAACTGATAATCATGAGGGAGATCGTTCACCTCCAGGCCGGACAATGCGGTAACCAGATCGGCGCCAAGGTAAGAATTTGGAAGAAAGATGGATGGAAGAAGTCATGCACCAGGCCTAGAAATAGCCTGCGGTCTTATTAGATCAGATTCAAAAAATCGGTCTCACATTTTGTATTTGGACACTAACATTAGAAAGACAATGAAATATAGGATACCTTAAATTTCAAGATGGCAATCGAGTTTTTGAATAGACGTAAAAGAACCGCATGATCTCATTGAAATCCAAATGGTAGGGGCGTGTGAGCGACATTTTACCATGCTCATTGTTCGCGCCATTGTCTTTGTGAAATGTAGTATAGTCGAAATGCAAACATTAACTATAAAAATGGACGTCGACGTAAAACTTAACTGTCATCGTTATGTACGCATTAATCTTCAAATCAAATAGCCGAGTTTGTGGCCTATATTACCTAAGTATGTCCTGTTGCGCATGACATGGCTAACTGCGCACAATAAATCCGTTGTAGACTACGCCCGTGTTTGGCGCGGCCTTTTTGTCTCGGCACAGTCTGATGGAATCTCGGTCAATAAATTGTGGGGGTTGGCGACGATTTGTTGTTCCAAATTTTGCCAAATTTAACTCCCAATTGCGTGATCAAGCTAATTGATCTCAAGACATCAGAGCCATGCGGCTTTAGATGCGAGTGATGACGCAGCTCTGCATTTGTTTCTAGTTGCAGCCAGCTAGATCAAGTATTTTGGGGTGGAACCGGGGGGATGGGAGGGGGGGTGGGGGGGGTGGCGCAGACCCACAAATGTAAAGTACTGTAGCCAGAAAGCAGTTTTTTAATATTCGAGGAAAATTAAGCATTTCGCCATTATGACCTACTTGCAAACCAGCAGCATATTATTAGCGATACCGGTTCTCACTACTTGCAAACCAACATATTATTAGCTTAGCGATATCGGTTCTCACTAATTACCAAGTATACCCTATGAAAGTATAGGTTTCCTTTTGGTGAGGCATGAGATAGAAATGCAAGTCACTGCGGAGGTGGTGGAGGCAGGGATGAGAAAAGGGCGGGGGGGAAGGGGGGGCGCATTTCGGATGAGGTCATCTTTTTTTTTTATTATTATTATAAATTGCAATGTCCATTTACTTATTTTCAAAAAATACTTAAGTTGCCTACCATATAAAGGCATTATTTCTAATGCGTTTAAAAAAATAAAATATCAATGGATTAACTTATGAATAATTTATAGACTTACTCAGGATATGCAATGCGGGACTTGGTTCTTCTAATAAACACATTTCATTTGAAGATAGGCAGGCATGCATGGGCTGGTCATCTGCAAACCCAATCCTGGTAATAAGGGTGTTATATTATTGGATAGCCATTGTGTAGTGCCTGACTGGCTATGGGAGTAAAAAAAAAAAAAAAAGACATTCCCCCTCCCCCTCTCAGATTGGGGTAGGTTATTGAGTTTGTGTGACCGTCTGTGCCAAGCCCTTAACACAGTTTGGGCCAAATGTCTCACCCCATCATTGTGTGGCCTGGTGCACAGTGAGCTGCCAGTGCGCTATGGTGGCTGGATATGTTTATTCCATAGAGGTGTGCCCTAGTGCGTCCTGCTGCAGAGCATAGCGCAATTTACATGGGTTCAGTGTGACTTAGTCTGACCCATGATTACCGTGTATCATGGCGCTTATGCCATAGCACAAGGGCAGTGATTATGCTACGTTCACTCCTTCTTGAAGAGGTATTTAAGGAAGGGAGGGTCAATCTCTTGCAGATGTGATTTAAATCATGCTGCTCGGGGTCTTGTGACACCATATAGACTGAGGGCCAATTGTGTGACTGCAGCATCACTGAGCAAAAAATAAATGAACGTCTACCAACATGCACTGGCACAAGTAATTGTTAATGATATTATATCTTTCAGTCTGCTTTTTACATGCTGGATTTTTCTAACCGAATTTGTCTTGTTGCAGTTTTGGGAGGTGATCAGTGATGAGCATGGCATCGATCCCACAGGAAGTTATCATGGAGACAGCGACCTGCAGCTGGACAGGATTAGCGTCTACTACAATGAGGCTTCAGGTACCTCACACCTTCTAGAATGCACAGGATCAGTGTTTTACTGTGGCAGGCTTCGGTCACCCTATTGGTATTGGCCTGCAGTACTGAGCGTGTCTTTTCTGTAGGTGGGAAGTACGTCCCAAGAGCCATCCTGGTGGACCTGGAGCCTGGTACCATGGACTCGGTCCGCTCCGGGCCCTTCGGACAGATCTTCAGACCTGACAACTTTGTCTTTGGTAAGAATGGGCATCAAGCGCACAAATGGTCTTAAACGGGCACATTGTGATCCCTGAAGGCCTGGCTAGTGCAAGTTACAATTACATTTTCTCCCTTCCCCTTCCCATAGGCCAGAGTGGAGCAGGTAACAACTGGGCCAAGGGCCACTACACAGAGGGGGCTGAGCTGGTAGACTCAGTCCTGGATGTGGTGAGGAAGGAGGCTGAGGGCTGCGACTGTCTCCAGGGCTTCCAGCTCACCCACTCCCTTGGCGGGGGCACCGGCTCTGGCATGGGCACCCTGCTCATCAGCAAGATCCGCGAGGAGTACCCCGACCGCATCATGAACACCTTCAGTGTGGTGCCCTCCCCCAAGGTAAGCTCAATTTGCTGTCACTTCTTGGATGAGGCAAAGCAAACTCTTTGACTACATTTAAGAGAATTATTTCATCTACTCATGCCCTTCATACTTGATGATACACCTTATTTCCCCCTCAGGTGTCTGACACAGTGGTGGAGCCCTACAACGCCACCCTGTCTGTCCACCAGCTGGTAGAGAACACAGACGAGACCTTCTGTATTGACAATGAGGCTCTCTATGACATCTGCTTCCGCACACTCAAACTTAGCACGCCAACCTACGGTGACCTCAACCACCTAGTCTCTGCTACCATGAGCGGCGTCACCACCTGCCTGCGTTTCCCCGGCCAGCTCAACGCCGACCTCCGCAAGCTGGCCGTCAACATGGTGCCCTTCCCCCGCCTGCACTTCTTCATGCCCGGTTTCGCCCCACTCACAGCCAGGGGGAGCCAGCAGTACCGCGCCCTCACCGTGCCCGAGCTCACCCAGCAAGTGTTCGATGCCAAGAACATGATGGCAGCCTGTGACCCTCGCCACGGGCGCTACCTCACCGTGGCGGCCATCTTCAGAGGCCGCATGTCCATGAAGGAGGTGGACGAGCAGATGCTGAACGTGCAGAACAAGAACAGCAGCTACTTCGTGGAATGGATCCCCAACAACGTGAAGACCGCCGTCTGCGACATCCCGCCACGTGGCCTCAAGATGGCAGTCACCTTCATCGGCAACAGCACGGCCATCCAGGAGCTGTTCAAGCGTATCTCCGAGCAGTTCACCGCCATGTTCCGCCGCAAGGCCTTCCTCCACTGGTACACCGGCGAGGGCATGGATGAGATGGAGTTCACTGAGGCCGAGAGCAACATGAACGACCTGGTGTCCGAGTACCAGCAGTACCAAGATGCCACTGCAGAGGAGGAAGGCGAGTTTGAGGAGGAAGAGGTTGAGGATGCTTAGAGACTGGAACACAAGCAGGAGAAGAGGGTGAAGAAAATGAGAAAATAAGAAAATCAAGTAACAAAAATGGCAAAACGGACAAAATGACCAAAAAATCATTAAGAATGTAGAAAATGAGTAAGGCGAGGCCCAAATGCATTCCCTGATATGAAGGTTTGAATCCTTAAAATGGCTGGATTGGTTTATGGAAGAGCAGACTGGTAGAATGTGCATGTGATGAAGGGTTGGGAGGATGAAGGGATGGGAGGATGAATGTACAGGACAGGAGGAGGGGGATCAACTTTACATGACCAAATAAATCTTGCCACAGTATTCATCTTACTGACTGTGATGTGTCATGTATTGTTCTGTCTTAACTTATTGATTTGATTAAATTGGAGGGGGGGGGGCGCGGTCTTTAAGAAGGTTCAAGACCCCAATGATGGCAACCAGCGTATAACTTTATCATATTATCCAATGTTAATTGTTTTTTTTCATTGACTCATGTCCCATATAACTTAGTGTGCAACTTACAAAATAACACTACATCATAGGACCTCTTATTCCTCAACTTGTGGCTCACTGATCTTGAGTTGCACTTGATTTAACTTCTCAACAAGTGCGTACACCATGTTAGGCAATTTAAATCAAGGGCACCTTAAGGTTTCTCAGTAATGCGTATCTCACTTGCCAATCTTGACATGGGGAAATTGTGACTGGATGAAGGGTCTGTTTCCGACTGGAGGGATATGTGGAGCTGTCGGTCCTCTGCGTGAGACTGGGGAAGGCCTCACTCAGACGCCAAACATCGTCTTGAAGGCGGCGAACCTCAGATGGAATGATCAAATTCAGACTTGGGTTTAGTTTGATGGTGCCAACAATATTTGTAGAACGGTCGACAGGTCCTGCAGTGTGGTGAATCATGGTAAATGGGTGGTGTTACAGTAGTACATGCAAACATCTCCACAGTGGATTCAGTCACTATTAGGGGAATATGGGAGAGCTTTCTGTTTCATACAATTAAACTGCAGAAGATGTTTTACAGCTGAATGAATCTCTGCAAATTGATGTTTACGTTGTTGAACCACTAGTATTCATTTGTTCAGGCTACAGAAGCGATTAGGTGCATCTGTTGCATCCACGCCAGCTTGTTGGCAGTAGAACAGTTAATAGGTCACGTCTTTTATTGCACTATGAAAGGCTAAGTTCAAACCTTGTGTATGTGAGTGTGCGTGTTCTATACATTTGAGTTTTGTCATTTATGATCACTGTGAAAGTCTTAAGTAAGGTGCCTCTTGAAAGTGATTAAAAGGCGTTTAGAAATGTGTCTCATGTATGGTCATTCGTTGTAAAAACGCTGTAGCTTACACATAAAGCTTAGTTGGATGTGTGAACTATATTCAAGCATAATGAAACGGGTCATTAAAGGAGGTCCTCAACAACAATGCAGCCACGATAGCTCTTTCAGTCGGAACACGTCACACTGAACTGTAGTCTAATAGCGCAGTGTGTTCACGGCGGTCAAAAAACGTGCAGTAGGCTACGTGCGATTCTGTTATTGAGAGTAGCATGCCCAATAGCCCAATCATTTATAGGATAAATATCATACCAGTCGACTTATTTGGGGGAATAAAACTACTGGCGGTCTTAGGTGGTGGCACAGACCTGTAAATCTCCGGTTTCCAACGACGTTGTCCGAGAACCACCGATCTTCAGTGGTCCTCAAGCCGACAGCTACCGAAGCTCTCCAGATAATCCCGATTTGTAACACAATCGAAGTCTCTCTTTTTCTTGTTTGGGGCGAGGGAGAGAGTGCAGGCTATTATAAAGAGAAAAACCCCCAAGATATTACAGAAAATTGTAGTGCCTGTGCCCCGCCCGCTCCCGTTGCTGGTAAAGGATATCCCTGTGTTTAAAAGGTAGGCTAATGACAACCATTTCATAATGATATAGCCTGATGTGCTTTGACAGATTTTTATAACAGGGACGTTTATGGGTGGAATGTTGCTGTTCTATAACGTTCGTCTTTTACGTTATTTAGTTGTTTGAATGAATCCCAGCAAATAAGATGGATGATTTGGGGCGTGTAATTGATAATCAACAACATATGCGCATAACATTTAGTCATTTAGCAGACGCTCTTATCCAGAGCATAACATGAAACATTGTATTTTAAATTAATATTAAGTTTCCATAGAGCCGGTTAAATTACTTAAAGCCATCTGTAGACCTACTGGTCTGGAAGCATAGGCTATTGGCTGTTATTCTTTACACTTGATTTTACAAAATGAATAAGCTAAATGGCTTCTCGCCAACAGAATTACAAAGGGGTTCTCTTCTGTTTCTACGGTGGGTCTCTGCACTGCAGTTTGGTAAAAAAAAAAAAAAAAAAAAACCTGCCAGACGTTTTTATATGACAATGTTCTGGGCTTAGATGCTGGCCATTTCTTAACGCTTCTGAGAAGGTATAGCCTACTATCAGAATGTGTTTTAGCTTCAGTCGTCATTTGATTTCTCTATCTGACAGCAGGCTACAAGGTTTATCCGTCTTTCGGCACGAACCAGTAAACTAGCCTACATTGAATCAGCTCGGACACATATGGCTCTTACACAATTGATGGGCCGGGCAGCAGATGGTAAAATCTTTTTCTTGCCACCACACTAAAGACAATATGACAAAGGCTATATGGAATGGGACTGTTTTTTTTTATGTTAGGCGACAGGGAGCGTGTGTGTGTGTGGTGCGTGCGTGCGCGGGACAAACTGAGAACGAGTGCTAAGGAGAGTGAACGCAAGCGAGCCCATCGAGAATTATACAAAATCCACAAGGTGGATCTTTTGCAGTTTTGCAGTCACAGAGAAGATCGGTCCACTCCCCGGGACGTCCGACTCATTACCGTACTTTTGTTCCCTCTTCAGTATTCTATTGTACCGACAGCCCATGCAGCAAGCGTGACACACCCTATTTGCGCCACCACTAAGGGGGAAGCTATGACAAGAAAGAGACAGAAATAGGTTGTTTCCAGACCCCATATGCATCCAGAGAACGTGAGGATGATGATTAAAAAGGAAACTGAGCTAGTGACAATCAATAGTTTGCCGAATTGCCTGGTTAAGCGCGAGATGTTAAAATCTATGATACCGAATGTATGTATCTGGTTAGTTCTGACACCCTCCTAATCTAATTTCTTTCATTAGTTAGGCGACCCTCGAGTTGCATGACCTCGGCATCTCGCTGGGGCTTTCTTGCAAGCTGTGGTCCTACTTCGTATCAGATCGGTTTTCCTGACGCCCCTTTAATGAATGCCATAAACAATTTTGGGAGTAAACTGCTGATACGTGTCTGTTCATTTACAAAACATGTGTAAGAGCTACGATGTCATTGACCTGGGAATCTCCAGTTTCACATTGATTAGAGTCTGTATGTCGTGACTATGAACAAGACAGAGAATGGAATACTCTATAGCTGTAAGTGTCAGTTAATGCCTTATCTCAAGTAGTTGACTTGAAGTTTATGTTTATCGAACCTATTCTTTCCGTTAGGCCCATGGAGATTTTTCCTACCTCTTCATTTGGCAGAACCTATGGTCAATATTGCTGACTGATTATTCTTTTAATAGGTCCTAAAGGATTACTTGGGGTTCTTTAGAGCATCTCTTTTGGAGAATCCTTCTCCAAGTGGATCGTTCTTTCACACATTCTATCACACAGCTAGAAGTTATGTATGATAGAATGCTTCCACATATAATCCAAAGGGTTCTGAAAGTTCCAACAGAATGTGTGACAAATATACTGCAGCGTAACCTAGTTTGACTTGTCTTGACTTGTTTCCAGTGCAAGGTGGGTTTCAGTGTCTGTCTGTCTGCCCATGCACCCTCACATCCTGTCACTCTGGACAGGATAGAGACCTAAATCCCGGGTGCTTGTCCAGTCTGTCTAGACCCGCCCCAAACCTATCCTGAGTACCTATCACTCCTGGACAGGAAGAGATCTGAGCAGAGGACTTATCACCACAGAGGCCATTCCAACCTGCCACTCAAAAGGCTATTTTGGTACACTGTGCAGAAAAGAGAATCCATGTTAATTAAAATCAAGATTAAATGTTGGCCCTTTGGATGACACCTGTCAAAACCCCCTAGACCTGAATAAGGTTGTGGCTTCGAAAAGTTTGTTGGGGACAAGTCCTATCACTTTAGACTAATGACAGTGAAGAGCTGACTCCACCATAGGGAAATGAAATGTAACCCCTCCTCCCTCAACCTCGGGAAGTGATGCAATCTCAATTTCAGCCACCCTCCCCCCGTCAATGTCTTTTATTCATCGCCACTTGCTCATTCTGCCATTTGCCTTTTATAAGCAATTCACTTGGATTGTTTTTGTTCCGTTTTGTAAGTCGTTTGCAGTCATTTGCACACAGCAGTGTACAATAATACCAAGTCGTATTAGATAATGTGTTTGCTGTTAAACCAATACCTTTTTGTGTTGCTTTGTTTTTCAAAGATTCAGTCAAGATGAAACTAACTGCTGTAGCAGTGTTTGGCACCCTTTTCTGCACTGGTAAGCATGAGTTAAATTTCCATTCACCTGGGATTGATTTTGGGCGGCAGGAAATGCACAAAGCCTAGTTTGACCCAGCCAAGTCATTAGGAAAGATTCTATCCAGCTTTGTACAAAATTGGAATAGTATGTTATTCTCTGAATTCTGATTGGTTTATTTTTTTTAATTGATTGGCGAAAGCTTTCATTTAGTTAATATAGCCTACATTCTATTTTTGGCACTGCGTTTGTGGGTTATTTGCATTTCAAACACTGACATTTTTGGCACGTTTCTTTTTTTGCCAAACAAAGGATCTAAGACTTACTCAAAGATCTTCGTTAACATCAGCAGATCACAGACAAAATGCTCAAATTAACCTATCTCTCTCTCTTTGTCTCTCGTTCATTCTTTTCCTTTCTATTTCACAGTTCTGTCAGTGCCTTTAAAAGGTAAAATCAAAAATGGAGATGTCTGTAAATCATTGAGGTTTAAGAGTCAATATCCTGATATCCAGTGTGTTTGTCTCTGTTTGTTTATACTTCTGTATTGAAGGTCCTTAACTGCAACCAACATCTTTCATATCAACGATCTATCTGCCTTCTCTCTTTGTCTTTTATACGCCGTCCTCTTTTCTCAGTCAATGAGGAGAAAACTGCCTTCTTCGGTGAGGACATCCATATTGTGGTTCCGTTGCTAGATGGCGCTGATGTTCTGTTCAAGCCCAGCAGTGACCCGCATTCGGTGGTGTTTCTGATGCGCGAGGGGCGTGTGGTGAGCTCGCGTGCCCAGCTAAATGCTCTGAACCACCTCATACTGGAGGACGTGGGCGAGGAGGACGAGGGGACCTACGTCGTCAAAAACATCCAGAACCCCGCTGATGTCAGACACATGGTCCTCATAGTCAGAGGTACGGAGCTTCTGTTTCCATCCCCTCCTCTGCTTCTTCAAGCAATCAGAGAGAAGTTTTGAGAAGTCTTTTTCACACCTGTGGGGTGTAGAGAGAGAAACTGCAGCAATTTTGGTACTTTGGGCCTTCGTCAGGCAACAATCTGAGTTCCTTTTAAGTAATATGTAAGCTGACATTGATTCCGTGTTTCATCTGTCACCAGACCACCTCACAGACTTTATTTGAAGAACACGGTTACAAACCATCATGACTCAGTGATACATGGCTCAGTGATGCCCCTGTTTGTGTTGTCCCTCAGACTGCTCCTTGGAGCAGGTGGTGAAGTACGGAGACATCTACTCTGTCCCAGTGAATGGCATTGAAAGCCCAATCACCCTGGAGTTCAGGCCCAGCCATACCCAGGCTAACCAGACCACCGAGCCCCCGGTCGTGGTCCTGTTGAACCAGAGCGTGACCCCCGCAGAGAACTACCAGAGCCGGCTGAGTGTGACAGACAAGAAGGTGACCCTCAACCATGTCCGTGGTAGTGATGAGGGCAGCTTCACTATTCTGGACAAGGATGGCAAGGTCCGGAAGAGGACGTGCCTCAACGTCAGAGGTGAGAGGTCAAAGGTAAACCTGTAATGGTAGAGGTGGGCCTATAATGAAAGGGGAAGAAGAGATCTGAACTGGGGCATGGAAAAGTATTTTTCTCTCAGTCTTGTCTGTGTGTTCTGGCTCCCAAACACCACCATTGTCCCTTCCCTGTCCAACCTCTCTTTCTCTTTCTCCAACAGAGCACCAGACCTTCGTCCATCTATCATATGCAACCACTTTCAAGATGAACCTGTACCTGGACCACACCAAGGTTACTCTTAAGTACACGCCAGAGTCGGACCATGAGGAGCGGACCATTGTGGACCAGGGGCTGGTGGTGGATCCAGTGGACCCAGGCTTGGATGGCAGGCTCACGGTGGAGGGGTCCATGATCATCCTGGAGCGGGTCCGGGCTGGAGACAGCGGCTGGTTCACCGTCACAGACCTGACAGGTTTCCCCGTGGCCACAATCCATCTGACAGTGGAGGGTAAGAGAGGGGGAGGTGGTCAGGAAAGAATCGAATAGAAATTGAACATTGATATCATCCTGTGTATCACCCTCTCTTGTCACTGTCCTCCTCTCTTCTTTACTATCATACTGCTGTTGAATTTCTTTGTCCCCAACCCTCACTAACATTACCTCTCTTTCTCTCCCTCTTTGTTTCCTTCCCCTCCCCCTTCCTTCAACCTATGTCCCTCCCTCCCCATACTCATCACCAACTTCCTCCCCCTCCTCGTCCCATCCTTGGGCCCCAGCCTACAAGCTCCCCACCCTCTACGTAGCCATCCTGTCCCTGCTGGGGCTGCTGGCCTTCCTGCTTCTCGTGTGCCTCCTGTCCTGCCTGTTCAAGGTGCGGCAGCGGACGGAGAAGGCCCGCAAGATTTCCCTCATCGCCCAGCAGGCTGGCAAAGGAGACGGGGACGCCTTCAGACATGTGAGGGAGGGAGGGAGGGGAGGCCTTCAGACATGTGAGGGAGGGAGGGAGGGGAGGCCTTCAGACATGTGAGGGAGGGAGGGAGGGGAGGCCTTCAGACATGTGAGGGAGGGAGGGAGGGGAGGCCTTCAGACATGTGAGGGAGGGAGGGAGGAGGGAGGGAGGGGAGAGAGGTCTTCAGACAGGTGAGGGAGGGTGGGAGGAAAGGGAGGCCTTCTGAGAGGTGAGGGAGGGAGGGACACCTTCAGACAGGGGAGGGGGGAGGGAGGCAGGGAGGCAGGGAGGCAGGGAGGCAAGGAGGGACACTTTCAGACAGGTTTATGGGTTTTCCTATGTTCAGTCTATAGATAAGGTATTGAAGATTATGTTCAACATAATGAAACACCTTCAAACATAACCTATTGAAATACTGATGATCTGACTCGTCTAAAGCTATGTCAAAGTAATGTGTGTTTGTCTCTGCTGTTTTGTGTCCTTTCCTGTCGGATGTGTGTTTGATTCTTTTATCTGGACCCCTCAATAGAATGGACCCTTTCATATAGAAGTTATCTAAACAACTATGATTTCTATCTTCCTGCGTTACACACAACCAATCGCATTTTAAATTGTTACCAATATGAACTGTTTCCTCCAGAGTAGGATTTTGTGCTCCTGTTCACGTCTGTGTTTTATCTGTAGGACATACAGGCCATTGATCACTTGCCATCCTTACATCACACCCTGTGTTTTCTGCCACCCCATTAGTCAGTGTAGGCCTTTTGTTGATAACAGTCAACTAAAGATTCTGTGTGTGTGAGTGTGTGAACATGCAGTACATTGAAAAAAAGGTTCCTAGGTTTTAGAAAACCTTCTTCTCTGGAGAGAGAAAAAAGCAATCCCTTTTTTTATGAGTGTATCTGCCTCCCCGAGTCTGAGAACCTGTGATGTAAGGATGCGTGCTGAGTTAAGCTCGCTAGCTAATGACGCTAATGCGTTTCTCTGCGTTGTTGCGTTTCTCCCTCTTAAAGGACCCTCAGACGGAGCCTTTCATTGGTGAGAGAACAGTTCTGGCTTCCTGTGTTTGTTCCTCTAGTGTTTCAGTATAAGTGGTCTAATCTGTATGGGTGTTTGTACTAAGGCTATCAGCCATAGACTCACTATGCTGTGTGGGGGGGCAGGCCAGGGTCCTGCTGCCACCATCAGTTCAGTAATGACCCCCCCCCCCCCTCCCCCGCTCCCCGCCCCTCCACCAACTGTGGCATCCAACCATACCTCGCCCCCTGCACCAGCCGTGCCCCCTACCCCCGCTCCTCCCTCTTCTTCTAACCTCCTGACTCTGAAACAGACCAAATTATACAACTGCAGTTACTTCTTCATGGCGACATGAACATGACGTGAGGACCCCCCCTCCTCCGTCGTCATGGTAACGGCAGACATAGCTTCAGTGCAAATATGAAGCATACAGATGTTGCCGTCCATGTTGCTCTGACGCAGCAGTAATGTCCGGCAGAACACACATGCACATACATGACACCGGTGTCACTGGGTGGGTCAGTTACCCAGAGGTAAAGATAAGAGCTATGTGTATGTGTGGGTTACTGTCACTGTGTGTACTCATTTATCTGTTTCTGTGTCTAGTATTGCCATGTGTGTGTACTTTTAATGATGTGTTTGTGTGTAATTTGTGTGTGAGCGTGTTTGTGGTAAGCGGGGCAGTAGCAATTAACGTGATGTTGATGTGTATGTCTGTGTTTCTGTGGGTGTTTCTCTGTGTGTGTGTGTGTGTGTGTGTGTTAGTGTGTGTGTTCCTGTGTGTTTTTGTGTATTTGATTCCAGTCCCCTCCATTCCAGCTGTTCTGTACGCCCCCTGCGTCTCAGCTTGTGTACAGTAGGTGATTTAAAAGCCATGTAATGTGACACGCAGTGAGAGCCTTTATGGTTTATCTGTCTCCCTGGGAGAGGCCACCCGCTCCAGAGTTCTGCAGAGGAGGGGGAGGGGGGGATGGTCGTGATGCAGCAGTGACTTGATGTCTGATAGCTTTATGGATCCTGAGACCAGGAGAGGGAACACACTCCCACAGCTTTACTGATTGGCCCTATCGTTCCCTCAGCAGTTTCCGGACGTGTCTGACACCAAAGTCGATTGATCTGCCTCATCCCTCTCTCGCTCCCCTCCCTCCCTCTCTCATACCCTCTCTCATACCCCTTTTTTTATACTCTCAGGCTCTCTCTCACTCTCCGTTGCCTTCGCTCTCTATCTATGCATCGCCCACTCCAATGACTCAGGCTAGAATGCGGTCCCTCTGTCCATTAAGACATATAATTAGATAACCCCTCCCTCCTATGTCTTCTCATTCGTCCACTCTGAAGCATTTGCTTCCGCTCAACCTCCCAAGTGTGTGATCAGCTCAGATATCTTGCTACGTGTCACACTACAGGCTCTCCTTTAGAGTGTATACATAAGGGGGGCTGCCCGCCCCTGGACAGAGCTGCTGCCGCCCTGTCGCCCAAACCTAGCACACCCGAGTTCACCCATCAGCTATACCTATTCACCTGGTGCTATGACTGGCTGAACCAGGTGTGCTCCATTTGGGTCAGGAAGGGGACTGGGGGTTGGTCACCCCAGTCACATGTGTGTGTGTGTGTGTATATAAGAGCTTTCTGTGTTGTAGCTACAGTCCACGTGCTTTCTGTGTGCCTTCTCCTCTCCACCCTCTCTCTGTGCGTCGTTTGCCCACCGCGTGGTAGTGTGGTGGTGTGACGCGCTGGAGTTTGCCTCCCGTGTCCAAGGTGGTGGTGAGACCCCCCCCATAATCCCATCCATCTGTGCTGTTGTTGCCAGGTGGTCCAGGAAGCCTACAACAAGTTCACTGAGGAGTCCACCTCACAATCCACCTGGGACAACCCTACGGAGAGCACCGAGGTCACCATCAAGGTGAGCTGCTGTAACAGAGGTGGTTTGAGGACTGTGATGAGTGCTTCCCTTTCATTTTTTTTGCCCACGGCAGGAGCTCGGTCTGAATCTGTAGGAGCACAAAGTGTTTCACATGAAATATTCATGTTCCTGCCCGCTGACGTGGATCTCTCTCCCCCTCCCCCAAAACACACACATGGACACACTGTCTCAACACACACACACATATACATGCACGCACAAACACAAACTCTCTCTCTGCCTCTCAGGGTCTGGAGGTGTCCAAAGGCGGGCGCTACCACACCTTCTCCGACAAGAACTTCCTTGAGATGAGTGACTCAGGGGTGGAGTTTAACTCTGCTGCCCTGCCATTGGACAGCGACACAGATGTCCCCCACACCTACGCTTCCCACAACTTCCACCTTGACTCTGACAGCATTGCCGCTACCGTTGTTGCCGAGGGTGACCTGAGTGCCAACCAGAACAATGACTCCGCCACGAGTACCATTGGGAGCCCCGCGGCGCAGCCCGACGCCACCCCCGACGGAGACCTGATGGGGAACGCCACGCCGGAGAACACACCCAGGAGAGGTGACCTGGAAGCAGGCTCCCCGAAAGCAACGGAGCTGGTCGATGAAACTCCAGCTCCAGAGGCTGGAGACAAAGCAGCTGCTGAGAGCACCTGAGAGCCACAAGGAACCCCAGAGGTGTCTTCATCCTCCACATTCACACCACACACATTCTGACAATCTGCCACTCAGTCCAAACACTCTGCTTAGCTCCCACCATCCATCCCCTTAACCTCTGGTTACTGCTCATCAGTGTAAACACATGATCATCCATGACAGTTACCATATACTGTAATCAAATATAAATCACTGACACACAAACACACAGATACAAGGAGCTTGCCTCTGATGCAAGATAAAGTATCCGTTTGTGGCATAGCTGCATAACAGTTCTAACACGGTTCTGACAAAGAAATAAAGCAAACAAAATTTAACAGATTAATTCTGTGTATAATGGATAAATGCATGCATCACCTTGACAATAGAAGCAGACATTTCCTCCACAGTAGAGTAAAAAGAGGCCACTCTTAATTATAATGAATGCACAGATTGCATGTAAGCCACTCACAGAAGACTTATTGGCGCCAAGTTGTCAGAGGGAATATTCCTGACACAGTAGAGCTTAGAGAACCATACAGTGCAGGAGAAAGAGTAAACCAGGGCCATATGGTCCCCTTAGTCATTCACTACGCCCTGCAACACATCAGCTCCTGCAGCCAGTCACAGGAAGCGCTTGTCTCAGCAGCTACAGAATGGGGGATGACCCCCCCCCCCTCTTCCACCACTACCCTGCCTCTTCTTCCATTCAATTTATAAAAGCACACAGATTGAATAACCACACCATTCAAGAGGCATCTTAGCTGGTGGTGGGGTCATCTGTACCCCTGTCAGACCTTTACAAGGTGTGAAAACGTCAACCTTGAGCATGGATGTCCATGACATCACCACTGTACGACTCATCTTCTGCACCACAGAAGATATTGAAAATATCTAATCTGATTCTGAATTTCATATCGTTACTTATCATATCGTACTTTTTGAAAACAAGCCCTGAAAATCCTTGTTCTAGAACTTTCGTTGGAAACCAGAATGTATTTGATGGACATGAATCTGGCAGAGAATTCCTGAACTGACCTTCCCTTCGCTGACTACACCCTGAATTATGCTTGAGATGAGTTATTGAGACAAATTACTTGCATGAATTGAATCCTGCATTTTTCACTCTCTTTCAAAATCCTTTCCCAAAACAAACTGAGCTTTGAGTCGATAACTTTGAACAACGAAGCCCACCCTCCTTTAAACGACTCAGAAGACATCAAAAGGAGATGGATTAGGTGCTCACAGAGCCAGTGGACTGAACACACAGACAGCTATACCCGTCTCACACATACAGACTCTAAACAAACCCTCAAGGGGAAGGGGAACAGAAAGATCCAGATTTTTTAAGAATGCTAAATATTACAGGTCAGACTCAATCAACTAGCTTTTCAACAAGAAGTTTCAACTGAAAACCATCAAACGGAAATGATAGAACTGACGCTGCTCCCGAGTCCATTGCCTTCAGCATCCAGGTCAATAGTTGGCCCTCACATTAATAGCCCTACACTGATCATAGTCTGCTTACCTTCTGTGATAATGCTCAGATGTCATGTTGTAACAAACTGAAGATGTCCATGATGGCCAGTGAGGTCAGGAAGAAAAGCAGGCCGTCACTGGCTGTTTCAGGGGGAAAAAGCACAAACTGTTCATTATAGCAGCTTATATAGGCCCTATATATAAATATATATGAACACATTCAGCAAAAAATGATTATTTCCACTATGTTTCATATTTCGATGAGTTTAATTTAATGTTAAAATAATCTGAAAAGGCTACATGAGAAGGTAAACATATTGTGTGAAAGTTAGACAACCACAAGTCTACAGTACATGACTTGATTATAATGTCAATGGTTTTTAGTATCCTGATTTTGTAGAAGGATGAATTGAATAATATGAAAGATTATATGAATTTGTAATGCTATAGACCTAAAAGACTGATTGGGATTCATAAAGGGTGAATATGATGGTGGTGATGAAAAGTCCCGTAGATCTTTTTTGTACACTTCTGTACATCAGGTAACAATCAAGGCTGCACTCCAATACAGAAATGCTTCTCCCTTCAAGCACCTGTCCTACTTACTTTCCACAGATCTGTCCTAAACATTCATGTTGGACCAATGAGGAGCAATAAACACTTACCTCAGGTCTGTTTAGGGAACATGGAAAGAAATTGACTTTCTTGAATGGTATGCAACCCTATTTTATATTATGGAATGTAGCCTACATTATATTTCTCCACGCCTACAGTTTAGCCAATTGAAGAAATTATTATTGAATATAGCAATATCAGTGCTGTATGAGACTTCATGCAAACACAGGGTAAAAAATATAGAAAAGTTAACATATTTAAGCCCAAACTATACTGACCTCCCTTTCACACTCATGTACATAAATATATACTGCATGCATATTGCCCCCAAACAATTCTTACTGCAAGGCTTATGCTAGATTTTATATCCCACAACTGCAGCATCTTTCTATCACTATCTCATCATCTATTGCAACATCCACCACCACTACTATTGGCCCTCTATTGCTAATCTTGAGCTTTTTTCCTCGTGTGATATCCTGTCATTCTCTAGCTTTAGTGTAGCTCTACCAGTTACTACTGCATGCATGACCCATAGATTGCCTGTGAGGCAGCACGGGGTAACTATATTTGAATTGCACTGTAGATCTTGACATTGTCTGTCCAGGAGGTATTTTCATTGTCAATATTTACCATTGAGAAAGACTGGGATGATGTACCCCGCTTAAATACACACACCATGTTGTTTTTTAAATTTTACATAAGAAAGCGATTGGAGAAGTCGGTAACAAAAGGTTTAAGACATGGAGAGGTTGGGGTGTGGGTTATGGAGTAATAAATAAAGTATTCTAAATGGGTTCTTAATCCCTGTGCTGCAGGCAGTATCTTCACCTTCACTAATGTAATGTTCATTTGTGTTTTGTTAATTAATCAATGATATCTATCTTCCATTTATTTAAACCTGCTGGTTCATTGGGTGAGTGGGCTTTGTGTGCCGTGCCAAGAATGAGTATATTTTGATGTCAGCCATGTCAGTCTTGTCAATAATGGTTGCTACATTATTGAATCCTGCACTCATTGGTCAATAATGTTGGTTGATAAGAAACCTTTAAATAGTGACAGAACGAACATTGAAAGTATATACTACTTCATTTACTTCATGATTGTCTTTGCGTTGGCCGTTAATAAACATTGAACGGACAGGTTTGTTTGATTGACTGCAGTGGAAAAATATTAATCTGTTCAGGACTCACTGTCTCACGCTCAGCTAATAAATCACGTTATGGGTGAAGGCTTCTCCATTTGGTTTCATTTAGATTTTTTTAAGATATCATGGAATGGAACCAAGTATTTGACCTGTTTTATGATTTTGTCTGACTTTTGAAGTTCACAGCAGATAATCTGCAAATTGGTAATGATTGACTTTTATAATACTTCTCTACATGAACAAGCAATGCCTTTGAATGCTAGAAATATCTCAAGATTAACTATTTACTCTGTTCTACTTTTTCGCATCATGCACAGACTTTTTGTAACGTTTTTCTTTCCTTTCTGTGAACCAAAAAAAAGATAATAAAATAATTTTGAAGAGACAGCGTGACAAGTGATCCAGTGCCATGTGTTTTGTTTGTGGGCTATTACAAACCAAAAAGTTATATCATGCTCAAGTGTTTCAAGCTTTTATTGTCAGGTGCTCAGAACAACCCAAGGTCAGACTGGGCACTGAAATTCTTGGGACAAGACAACGCAAAGCAACCTGGCATAATATAACATATAAGTACTAAGAACATATATTACATCTATGATAAGCTAAAATTAAATAAAAAATATAATGATAATAATAAACCTCCTAATATACAAATAGTATGCAATATACAATAGACCTCTAATACACATAATGGCCTATACTAACCTTATAGACCTATACTAACCTAAGACAAGACCTATACTAACCTAGTTCAAGTGTATGGAAGCCAATGTTTTCATTCTTTAAACACGAAATAATCATGGTTTACTACACTACACCAGATACTTGGCAACTACTGCTGACTGCGTTTAGATCCTACCGCCTGAGTTGTCAGCCAACCGGCGTGAGGAGGAAGTGGCGTGGATTCTCGCGCAAGGAAGCACAGACTGGCGCGCCAATTTTCAAAGAACTTCCTGGGAGAAAAGGACGCGAAAACTGCCGGGAGCTCGCAAACAATTAAGTACGATCCATTCTTTTTCAGATTGCAAATTATCTCACTACTCAAATCATGCTCAAGAGATGCACTGTCAATAACAGTTAACGTCGTGTTTTAGGCAGTAAATGATCATGAAAATGAACGGAATTAAACTCTTGCCTTATTGTCAAGCCTATGACTCACTGCCACAATGCACTGTGGAACTTGTTAGCTAGCTGTCCGCGCTACATCTTTATGGGACTGGTTTATCCAGATGTTAAGAGTGATTTATATACGTATCACCTCAACAGAAAAAGTACTATTTTCTGGTTTACAGTAAGTGTAATATTAGGGATAACATTGTCTGTGTTCCGGTAGCAAAATCAGTCTGGAGGAATACGTTTATTTTAACAAGCGTCGTCGTCATTGCGTGAGTTTACACTGACGTGTGAGACATTGAGCACATGCCAGCCAGTTGCACAATGGACATAACTGGAAGTACTACAGTTGTTTACTAATGTGATTAACTTGATGACAGTCCAGATAACATCCAGATGAGTCCGTTTGTAAATACAAGAGAACATGTTGCCGCAAACAGTAGGCCTACTAGTATATTCTCAATGTTCTCAATGTAATGTAGCTTTGCTATGTAATCTAAAATATATCAGTATTGTAATGAACGCTCTAAATATCCATTGTATTATAGAAACACTGTACAGCTTATAATTTGCTTGTGTCTTTCAGGTCACTACAAAATCCTTCCGGATTGTCATTTAGTGGCTCTGCAAGTTACAGCAAACAGTTAGCAGACATATAGTACTTAAATTGGCAAGTTGATAGATTGTCAAAGATCATTTCTTATAATATTTTACACAATAGAACAAGTTTTAATGTCCACATATGCTGTCTAGGACACTCATTACCCCCTGTTCGTCAGCCACTTCGCACATACACTGACCGAGACAGAGAACAACCATGACTGTTTAAGTCTACCTGAGACCATACCTAGTCAATTATTGGCGGTGACGGGGGAGGACGTTGCTGGTTGGTCACCATGTTGTCAGGAGCCCAACCGTGTTTCCAGCTGCTGAGGATAGGCTCCTCCTTCACCGACTCGGCCCGTGACCTGTACACGTTCCGGCCGGTGCTCACGCACTCTGTGTTCCGGCTGGGCCGTGCGCCGGAACTGTGTGATGTCACGCTGGAATCTGCCACCGTATCCAGGATCCACGCGGAGCTGCATGCAGAAAGGGAGTGGGTGGGTGGAGGAGAGGATGAGGAGGACGGCTGGAAGGTGCAGATTAAAGACCGCAGTAGTCATGGTAAGCAGAACACACACACGCAGAATTTGTGCCTGCATGAGCACTGGTGGGTGACTAGTGCCTTGTAATAGTCTAGTCTTAAAATCTGACAAGGGAAAGATATTATCTTGACCCAGATCAGTGCTTTAAAGTAACATCCTTACCCCCCACTACCATGCCAGGTACCTGGGTGAACGATGTCCGCCTTCAGGCGAGTGTCCAATGGGAGCTCTCGGATGGGGACACGCTCACCTTTGGCAGCCAATCGAAGTGCGGGAGACCAGAGTTCTACTTCCTGTTCCAGAAGGTGCGTGTGCGCCCGCTAGACTTCGATGCTATCACCATCCCGAAGGCGGGCTCCTTCTCTTCGGACATCCAGAACCGGATCAGGACCAGTTTGGACCGGAAGGCGGCGGCCAACCTAGACCTGTCCACCCTCTCTATAAACCGAGCCACCGTCATCCTCAACTCCATCGGCAGCCTGAGCAAGATGAAGGGCAGTCCCTGGACCTTCAAGAGGAGTGACAGCAACACCTCTGACCCCAGCTCCAACTCCCCTCCTCCCTTCTCCCTCCTCCCTCCGTCTACCCCTCCTCCCTTCTCCCATGGGACCTCCTCGGCGATGACCTCTTCTAAGTCGGTCCCGCCTTCGTCGAAGAGCCGGCGTAAGTCGGCCCACACGGTGCTGCTGGAGGACGACAGCTCTGACGAGCCCCGGAACCCTGGGGGTGGGCTGGGTGAGGGGCTCAGGCCCAGGGGCAAGAAGAGGAGGCGGCTCTACAAGTCAGAGTCTGAAGGCTTCAACCCCATGCCTCCACCATCCAGTAAGATGTTTGAAGATGGACGTTTTTTTCCGGAAGTCCGACAGCCATTCGACTTCAAAAACCGACCCACCATCGGGAACAAACCAAACAGAAACTGCCATGGCGCGGTAGCCAACGTCAAGCAGAACCATGTGACTTTCAGCTCCAATAAGAGACGAGATATGATAGATTCTCGCCACAGGATTGGCTCACACACTGGTATAACAGTATCAACATTGCACCAGCAGAAAGCCTTCTCTACCTCAGCTTCGCGTGGAAGGCGGAGGGCCCACAGCTCCCCTGCATACTCCCCCCTGGTGGTGGGAGGAGAGAACTACACTCTGGCCTCGCCCTCCCTGAGGATCTGTAAAGAGGAGAGGGGGAGGGCCCAGTTCGCCAGGTTCCACGTAGCTTCTGGGTAAATTTAAATATACTTACTATACAGTATGTCATAGATTATTTAGTACATAGGCCATTTTCACTGTTTGTGTAATAAGGAAGTACATATGAACTCTGTTCCTCCATCAACAGGAAGCGACGAGGCAGGCCCAGGAAACACCTTCCTCCCCCGCGGCCCTCCCTCCCCTCTCCCTCCTCCTCTTCCTCCTCCTCCTCTTCTTCCTCCTCGTCCTCGTCGTCCTCCAGCTCCTCGTCCTCCTCCTCCGAGGGCGAGGACGAGGAGGAGGAAGGCGGGGCCCCGGGGGTGGAGGCGTGCGCGGCGCCGCGCTGCCTGCTGCCCCAGCAGGAGACGGTCCAGTGGATCCAGTGTGACGTGTGCGACGCCTGGTACCACATAGACTGCCTGCACTGCGACCGCAAGAGCCTGCTGCTCGACCCCAACGCCGACTTTCACTGCGGTTGCCGCTGACACCCCCCCCCCCCAAGAACCAAGAATGACCACTCTGGCCCCTCCCCCACCTCTCCCATTACCAGAACTGGCCCTGACCTATCCAGGTTGTGGTTTTTACCCATCACATGTTCGTACAGTTCTTTAGCTGTAGGGATATTTTTGAATAGGAAGTTTGTGGAAAGATCTGATTGGAGATCATCTTGGAGGGGACGATGTTTGGGGAGACTTCCTACGTCTCTGGGAAGATCAGAGCACACAATCAGAGCATGCTAAGAATGTTTGGATTGTACCACAATGACAGCATGACATAGGGTGGGCAGCAAAAAGAATGGGGAACATTTTGAATACAAATATACATGATTATTGAATGATGGGGTGCAGCTTCCAGCTTTCTTAGAGGGGTTCCTAGTCCCTCCGATATAGTCTCAACATGGGGGGTGGGGTCGTGTCAAAACATAAACACCTCCAGCTCCTGTTTTCTATCTCCAGTTAATCACCTGCCACTGAGGTTATCTGAGGGTGTACATATGAAGTTGATCCTGACAACATAAACATCTGGCCTACAAAATGGATTCTTGCATGCCTAATGTCTGCTTGGGTTTCTACTAGGCAATGTTGACACTCATCTTCACTGTTTTAAACAAGACTATTCACTGATGCTGATTATGGGGGTGGGCAGTAAAGATGTGTTGACCTTGGGGGTGTGCCCAAAAGACAGGTGAGATTCAGACATGCTCGTGATTGGGGTTAGTAGTGTGGAAAGCGATGTAGGGGGAAATGCATTGTGATGGTTCCTAGAATCCTCCGTTACAAAAGAGGGTTTCCAGGGTGGGGTGTCTGGTTTTTCAGTGTGCATTTTCCCCCCCATGCACATATCTGTATATAAAGTTGCTTTTTTTGTTGGATAAATGAACAAGCTTTATGACTGATATGCAACATCCCTAACTCTCAAAAGCCACAGGTTCATACAACACACAAGTCTTTCGGGGTATAAAACCAGGCAAATCTATGAGTTCCACTGCCTTTGTTTGAACAATATTCAGGTCAGCTGCCTTTATCAGCATGTTATATTCCAGGTTGGCTATTAATCCCAGATAAAATTAACCTGTGTCGATTTGTCAGGGACAAATTAAAGATTCAATTGTCTTTCAATTTGACTTTGTCATGTGTTTTGAGTCGATCACTCTTTAATACATTCACTCAAATTATTCATTCCTGTCCACCTGACTCTTGACTCACAAGTCCTAATTCAAGATAAAAACAGGTGACCTGGACAGACAATGAGATGGCTGGACATTACAATAAAAGTGCAGAAAATGGTAGGAACAAACAAGGACATACTAAGCAGTTATATAGTGACAAAGGTAGAAAGGGGGTGATAAAATTGACTTAACGAAAATGTCGATTTGATCCTGAACGACCCTACCTCCAAGTATCAGAAAGATGCTCTCTTGTTTCCATGGCAATGTGCTTATTTGGGAGTGGTAGAGCCGCAGCCGCTGTGACAAATCTCTGCCCAAGTACTCCAGGCAACAGGGAGGCAGACTGCAGGGAGGGAGGGAGATGACAATTTGTCTGCTATTTCGAGACAGGATGGAAAATGGGATGGTTTTCCTGTCTGTCAGCGCTTTAATGCCGTTTTTCAGCTCAGGGTGAATGCAATTCCTAGTTCCGACCAGCAGAGAGCAGTGTTTATCCAAATCTGCTTCAGCGTGAGTAAACTGAAATCTTTAGTAAGGTGTGTGAATCCTTGTTCAACATCACCCTATATCTTAAATTATTCCATCAGAAATGATATATTTTATATGAATGTGTGTGTATGTGCATAAATGTGTACGAATTTGCCTTAAGGACTGAATAGGCCAATTAAGGTATTGACTGGTGCATGGATTGAATTCATAGCATTTACTTTTTCTAAACGCCCCAACCCATGTTAGCCATGCCAAATCCACAAACCCAGACCCAGCATGGCAGTGTTCGAGCCTCATGTTAGTTCTGGCCTTGGGCTACACTGTACTAGTGTACTAAGCTGTGGAAGTGGGGCTTATACTCCTAATGGGATCACACTAATGGGAGTAGATGTCATTTCCTGTAAGAAGCTCTCAGCTCTCATCTCAGGACAAAGAACAGGTTATGAGAACAGAACTGTTTCCTTCTCACCCAGGCATGACCCCTCGATGGTTAGCTTTGAGTGGTGTACTTCCAGGAAGTAACCAGAAAAGTGGAAAACATATAGAAGACATCCAGGCACTAGTCTTTATCCCAGAATACCCTGAGGAGGATATGAGTAAACAGTCTATTCCTGTAGGCCTGCTGTTGTGCACACCATTGGGGTTGTGTTACAGTTCAACCAAATGTGTACGAGTTAACGAGTCCTCCCGTAGCACGTAGCACTAGAGAACCCTCGTTTCCCTGTGACCCCCCTTGTCTACAGTGAAGCAGAAACAGCCTGGAAGGAGCAAACATTTGCCAGGTGTGTGGGGGTGGGGGGTGGAAGGTTTGAGGAAATTCTAGAGTGAGGTGTAAGTAAAAGTTTTAATGGGACAGAGACTCTCTCTGTTGATGACAAACCCCCAAGGCTGGTTATGTAGTTTAACTCTGGGTTGAGCTCGGGAACTCATTAAAAGTTTATGATTCGCCAGACGTTGGGGTGTGGAAAAGCCATTTCAAATTAACAGGCGTTAGATTGAAGTTAACCATGGGCAATGGATGACCCTGTGTGTGTGTAAAGACATAGAAAGAGATGGTGACAGAAAAAGAGTAGCCTATGTACAGTGTGTCAGAGAAAGAGGGATTGGAGGAGACAGTATTTTTTGTAAAGGTAGGTTGTGTAACACAACCAAGGCATCTGCGCTGGAGATCTGCTCCAAAGGAGGTAAAAATGGTGATGCATAACAACAGTTTTCATCCTGATGTTATCCAAAGTCCCCCCACCACCCACACCACTATGTGAATACACAGAACATGGATTCAAATGTCAGGTGTGTCTTTGTGGAGCCAGCTGGAGAGAAAAGAGCACTCTTCATTTCCTGCAACTCTTCAAACCACTGTACAATTACCAATTATGTGATCAACTCATTCATGCGTGGCTGCACTACAGGTGTCAATTAGCTTCATTCTCCACCCAACGCTCCCTCCCCCCGCTATTACCTCTCACTCTCTCCGCCTCTCCTTTTACCTCTTTTCCTCCTTTCTACCTCTCACCATGTCTGTAATTGGTATTCAGTATTTCTTATGCTTATTTTTAAGTAAGTACATATCACGGCATTGGGGCTGCAGAAAAGACATGAGTCCTTAAACTAACTATGTTTAAGATATCTCCTCTTCCTCTCCCTATCTCTCTCAATCTCTACCTTTTCCTCTTTCTCTGTAAAAGGAGACAATAGTAAGAAATGAAACCAATTGGCAATTTTGCCAGCCATACATCTAGAGCCATTGCAGCACCACCTCCTCCCCACTCCCTCAACCAGCCCCCCCACTCCCCCCGCCATTCCTCCCTCCTTTAATCTCTCCTCCAAATGTTGTTTCTCCCCCTGGGGTGTTGAGTCTGTTTTCTATTTATGGAGAGGAGTGTTGATCTGATGTGAGGCGATCAGAAACAGCCTAGGCTGCCCATTGTGTAGACGTGTTTGTGTATGTGTGTGTATTGTGGCTGAGGAAGGGACACAGAACAATTTCCAGTGCGCAGCGACAAGCAAATAAAACAATTAAAATCTGTGAATGGTAGACATGCTGAAATACAAGCCAGACCAGATGCACAAGGACTCTTAGATAACCTAAAGTGACAAAAGCATGTGTGTGTTTGTGTGCACAATTGTGTGTGTGTGTTAAGTTAGCTGGTAGGCCTATGTTTTGTTCGTTTTGGGTTGTGACTGGATTTTTGCTACCACACAGAATTTGTAAGCACATACACACACATGAGCACATACACACACATACACACAGGTTAACCAAATAGCCCATCTCAACACCTTTACTCAGTGAACCTCAAGCCCACACACTTTCTCTGATCGGGTAACAAGAGCGGAGAAAATAAATGCAGGGAAAACACTCATTAGCTGTAAACAAAGTCCACGCAAGTTAACTAATGAATACAGTCGAAGAGGAGGCACAGGAGAGAGACAGCGAGGAGGGTGCAGGGCGCGAGAGGAAGCAAGCTGATAGAGGCGTGGAAGGCAAAGAGTGGGAGAGAGAGAGATGGAGAGAACGAGGAGAGGAAGAAAGAGGGGGTATTTCAGGAGGTGTGAGGAACACTCACTCCCTGGGGCTCGGCGTCTCTCTGGCTCTTTAATGTCTTTAATTAAAGCCAACAGTATTATCTGCTTTTCCCTCAGAGTGCTTTCACCAACGCTACTCTTCGCTCCAAACCCGCCAAGAAGGGAGGGCTAAGGAGAGGGGAACACTAATGACACTGTGAAAAATGATAGGAGGAAGGAACGGATGGAGGAGATAGAAGAGTAGTAGGGAAGGGGTATGCGTGATCACATAACACTTCAGGGAGGGGGGGGGGCAGATTACAATGCTAAACATGTCACCAGGGCAACTGATACGTGATCATGTTACCAGGCAGCAGCTTGTTTAATCAATCTGACTCCTCTGAGCTGATCCTTCCTGGTTAGAGGCTGGTGGATGTTTCTACAGAGAGGAGAAGAGGGGAGGAGAGGGATGGCAACAAGGTGAGCTGGAGAAAACAATGACCAGAATGTCCACCGGTCACCTACTCACATTCATGGACAATACCCAGGAAATGGGATGAAGAGAGAATGTGGTCAAAGGACACACAGAAAACACACACACACACACACTCACAAAGCTCTGGGTCACGTCATGATTCTCCGCACCATGATTGACAGCCACCTTTTGCCCTCTACCCCCCATGTTTGCAGATTGAAAGATTATCTGGCCACCTGCAGGGCCCCTAGTCTCCCCTCCCCTTCTAAGAAAAACATACCAATCCAAATTCTCACAAATCACACACGCATGCACACGCGCAAAACCACAGTTGTGCCTGGAGGGAGTTTGTCAGAAATGGGAAAAAGAGAGAGAGCTGAACAGAGCTATATACAGCACATATAAAATTCATGGGCTCCTGGATAAAGGAAAAACAATAAGGCAGAAAGCTCTCAGCTGGCTCGGGGTCTGGTGGTGTACGGACCCCAAAGCAGCCTGGGTAAATAACACAATAGGTGTCCGGGCTGACAGCCTGTCAGGCAGAGGTGGGGGAGTTGATTTATAGAGCTGTACATAGCTGCATGTAGAGATACTGGAGGGCCAAGGCCAGAAGTATGACCCTCAATACTGAAGAGGAAGGTGATGGATGCAAATGAACCCCGTTTCAAAACTGTCACGGCTCATCCTTGCTCCCCCCTTCCTTTGGATAAATGAAGAGATCCAAATGGGTGAATGAAGAAAAGCTATGTTTGAGAACACAAGCTTTCAGCCATTAAATTGTGTTTGATTAGAGATTCCAAAGAAAGGAAGGCAGGAAGGAAAAAGGGAAGAAGGATCATAGTATTTAAACCAGTGGACCAGTGACAGCAGTATCACTGAACTAACAACAGATGGCAGACTATGCAGCTGATTTGTATGCTGTACGTGCACACACACACACATGCGGGCACCCACATGCAACCAGGGACACACACGTAGCTCGTGAGAGAGAGGCTGGAAACAACGTTGGAGGCCAGCCGGTTTGTGCAGCTCCTCTCTGTAGAGGGTGGTGCTGGGTAATTGTTTGATTGAGGGGTCTGCCAAGACAGGGCCAGTCAGATGGTGCTCCACTAGGCTTTAATGAGCCTCTAATGGAGGAGAGACTGATCCCACAGCACACAGTGACTCCATGCTCCGACCTCCGTCTCACAGCCTCACGAAACTGTTCGAGGCAGGGGCTGGTGGTGGCATGTGCTTGAGGCTGACACTACTGAACCCCATCAGTGTTGGTCCATAAAGACATTAGCCTAATGAAAGACATGTCATGTCTACTGGAACACATTCAATTATCATTATAAAGTTTCTTTCTTCCATGTCCTGTCTTAGTGGTCTGAACCTTCGTGTCGCCAACCGTCTCTGGAAGAGGGTTCCCTCACTGAATTGCTCCTCTTAAGGTTTTTCTGTGAGTTTTTTATTGTCTGCTTGGGGGGGCTTATGGCTTGTCAGGGGCATTTCTATGGGCATATGTGAAGCCCTCTGTGACGGCTATGCAAATACAAATTTAATTGAGACTTTACAGTAGCTTGATCTACTGTGTCAGCGAAATTCCTTGTGTCTGTAAAAAAAGATTGATGAAGTGTATTACGAGCTAACATAGGTCTAATCCTGTTGTGGAGTTGGATGGTGTAGCCTACTGCATAAACATTAAGGAATGTTATCATAATTTGCAGTTGCCAATTTCCGCATTGAGTACTACAACTTCGCCTATGACGTTCTCGTGACATCACAATAAGTCCCCCAGGCGGAGTTGAGAGTGCAGGCTCTTCGCAGAAACTGATCTGCGCGGCGAACGTGATCGTTACTTTTCTCTGGTTCGGTGTAGGCTGCGGAAGATCCTAAACTACACACGTAGAAGACATACCTGTGCGCGCCGCGTCCCTTCCACTTTGGGAGGGGTTATACATGTTTTTGTTTCGATTCGACATCGAGGAACTGCGTAGGATTGAAGGGCAAATCTATAGTCCAACTCACCGGTCCGTTTAAATTATAACTAAGAGAAGTTGTTGGCGAACGACTATTTCAGAAGCTTTTAGAGTCCGGATTTTATGTCAACCTTCCCTTCACAACAGGATGGCTAGAGACTACGGGAAACATTCCTCCGTTTCATCGGCGAATAACAATTTACTGGTGGCTGCGGTGATACTTCTGACCATTCAAGGTAGGAACAACAGAATATAAACATGACCGATGTTTACTTGATCCCAGATGCTCATGTTCACCCCTTCGATTGAGTTGATTTAATTGCCTGCGAGTGTCGGTAATGTAGGCTAACTATTGTATCGGTGTCATAACTGTCCCATGAGACACGCGTGCTCACATAGGATAGCCTACAACTGAGCTTTCCTAACCAAGCTTTTATAGGGTCCGTGATAACAACGGTGGGCGGCGAACCTGTTGTTGAAGTTGACGCTGTATCAGTTTTCCTTCTGAATGACCGAGTTTCGGTTCGCCATGTTACTCTCGGTGTTTTTGTCGGGGCTGTAGACTTACAAATAGGCTACGCTAGGTGTGGCCTCACGGGGTATTTATTTCTCGTAGCGCAAAACAGCAGGTGTGATTGTTCGGGAATAAGTCACTGTAATCCCTGCGACGTGCGCCTCGGATTCGCTCACGCTTTACAGGTTCCAAGTTAATTTGAATTCCAAACGTCTCCCTGCTGTGACGAAATATTCGACTGTGGAATACCTAGGAGAAAAGTGTAGAATAATCAGAAAAGCAACAGGGTGCGTTGGTGCAATGGCAACAATGCACCCAAGAGCTGGGCGTTGTGGAGTTTGGCATCGGGAATAACCGATGATTGGGTGCATTTTTCCTTCACCATTGTTTTGGTCTTTGGTTAATTTAGTCTCCCATACTGTCATAAACGTAAACAAAGACATCCCAGTAGAACAGCTTTTCTAACTTAAACCCTTTTCAATTCATGACATTTATCTTCGAAATCCGAACAGGGACAAGTCATTTTTTGGGAATTATTTTACTAGTAATAATGACATTGGGACTCGATTTACTTAAAACAATCAGGGGGATGTTCTAGATTTTTAAGATATGATCACTTGTTGCTCACAATTGCGTTTGTAGCTGTGTTGCTATGTACCTTGTCTTGGATGCCATTAATCTTATTTGGAGTTGCTGGAAAAACAGAGAACTCTGGTTTAGGCGGTCAGGTATATTGTGGGCTAGACTGGGTGTCATGGAGACCACTTTGCTTCAGCACAAAAATTGGGGTCTTTGTCCCGCATGTCTTGTAGGCATGAGGTGTCGGAAGAGAGGTGTATGCTGCGAGTGTCAGTCCAAGGCAAATTCCAGTCTTTTAGGTAGACAGGCCTGGCCTGCATGCCTTTGGCATCCCCTCATAGAGCCATACTCATGACCAAAGCAGGCGTTAGATATAATGCATACTAGTACTGCCACAGTGTATGAAACACAGTCACCATACTGCACTGCTAACAAGGTGCACGGACACGTTCACAATCAAGAACGTTTAACTCTTTAGTGTCCTGCTCTATCCTCTGGTTATAAGCCTCTACCCCACCACATCAACCCCTACTTCCAACATCCATCCCACTCAAGCCCTGCTCACCCCCTTCCCCAACAAAGAAGCTGCACTACCACACACACGAAAGGGAACAAATTCAGTCCCTTTCTGTCTTTTCTCTATCTCCTATTCTCTCACTTTCTCTGGCCTGTTATCAATGCTCGCTGCTCTGCTTCCAGCCAGCCAGGGTCTTTGTTGGACTGGCTTTAGTCAGCGGTGAATTAGAATAGACTCACCAACCCCCTCTCCCTCCCTCCTTTCCTCTTTCTCTCCCTCTCTCTGCCCCTGGCCCTCCCTCCCTCTCACCATGAGTTTCTGTGGGCTCCATTGTTTATGAATGTGCGGCGGCTAGTGTGTGAACGAGATAGAGGCAGGGAAAAATTGATGGATGGAAATGAAGAGAAAAAGTGTGCCAGAGATGGAGGAGGGAATGGGGAGAGGGAGGAAGCTTAAGACAGTAAGTGTATTTCAGGACTTGGGGGAAGTGTAAATAAATCTAAGTGCTGAAATGTCCTGAGCTCACCCAAGCCCAGAGCCTGGCATAGCAGCCTGGCGGGGGGGTGGGGTTGGGGGGAATGTCGGGGGGGGGGGGGGGGGGGGGGGTACACCTCTCTTTCTCTCTCCCTGGAGACATAAAGAACATAGCTGCTCAAGGTAGGCCCAGAAGAGAGACAATTGGGGGACTGCAGGAGCCCTAGCCTCGAAATAGAGCTGCTAGTATCCTGATAAAAACAGTCAGCCCTTTATAACCAGTTAGTAAATAGGGTGGATTTGTTTTCTGTCAAGCTGTAATCCCTGTGAAAAAATGTGGACTTTGCACCCTAGTCAGTGAATGAATGAAAGGACTAAAAATGTGGAAAAATGAGAACTGATTGTGGGATTTTTGCTGTTCTCCTCTCCTTCCTCTTGGACTGATCTGCAACAAGTGGTGGAGGTCAGGGAGAGGGAGGTATTGGGGAGAGACAGAGAGGCCTGTAGCTTGTGTCTCACAGTCCACCCACCTGCAGTTCCAGTCAGCTGGTATGTGGACTAAACAGATGGGCGTTTGTGTTTGTGTCTCTGCTGCTGCATGTGTGTATGTTCTAGAGTGTGTGGGCTGGGTGCGCTCACCCTTCCCGATGCCCTCTGCCAGAGCCTTCTCCTCCTCCCTCAAGTCCTTCCCCTCCCCTCCCCTCCCCTCCCCAGCCCCCACCCACCCCCTCCCTCATCTGCATAATGTGAACTACACCTTTCCTCTAACCCCCTCATTCATCCACCAAGCTGCCAGTCAGTTGATAGAATTACCCTGCTTGAAGTAGTAGCAGCACACGTCAGCCCTGCCCTCTTCACTGTGGCAGTCTCATACCCCCAGCCCACTCCTCACACACGCACGCACACACACATGCACACACACACACACACACACACACACACACACACACACACACACACACACACACACACACACACACACACACACACACACACACACACACACACACACACACACACCCTCTCTCTCTCGGTACCCCTGGCAGGGCGCTCGCCGCTAGCATTTCTCCCTCATTGTCAGGCGTGACACACACACGCACGCGTTTGTTTTATTAAATTCAAAGTCAAGGAGTGACATTCAGACCCAGGTTCCCTTGCAGACGTGTGATATTGACAGCGTTCCCTATCAGAAGTGTGTCTTCAGGCTCGTTGAACAGTCTGTTTCCAAAGCAGTGTTGTTTGATAGTGGATATAGAGACGGTCTCTGCACTAACACGGTGTCATGGCCCAGTACGCTGAAACTGGGGTTCTCTTTCGTTGAGTTTTCAACGTGATGTTTAAATAGAACTTCTCCCGGACGGTCCTCCTGATCCGGGCCTGTGCAGCTCTCCTCAAAGCATCAAAGAGGCAGAGGACAGGATGAGAGAACCCTCACAGCAGAGGACAGCCAGAACCCAGGGAGACCAGTCAGAACCCCACCCATCTGCTAGAGACCGGGGCTTGTAGCACGTTTGACTTGACACATCAAACAGCCCCTAGAGAAAATAAGTAAATAATAAAATAAGGAAGTAAGCTCCAACCAAAGGACTTCAATGTCAGAGAGGGAGAGAGACAAACAAACAACATTATCTCCTCTGTTCTGTGAGGGGATTGGTTAATGGCTGTGGCAGGCATGTCGGGGTTCTGACAGTAAGACCTAGGGTGTGTATCTCTCTCCCTGTCTCTCTCCCTGTCTCTCCATAGTGTTGTAGTCTTAGGGTGGGTGTGAGTGTGCGACTTTTGTGTTTTTGCGATTTTTCACACTCCCAAGAGTTTTTTTCCTCCTGGCTGAGGAGGTTTGCTAATAAGATGCAGCTTCTTTCATGTGTGCTGCTGCGCCCCACGTCTGTCAGTCTGTCTGTCTGTCCTATAGCCTGTACAGTAGCTCCCCCCCCCGAATAACCTAGAGGCGAACAGGGGCGTCCATAGCATGCAGAGAAGACGCTTAGGAATGTTAAATATGTATGTGCAGGAACACACCCTGACACTCACACGCCAATGCTAATGAAACGGAAGCGTGCAAGCGTTAACACCTTCACAGTGCATCACATTCGCACAGCGACAGGTCGGTTTATGAAGCTTCCAGAACTGAGAGAGAGAGAGAACTCAATCACACTCACAGAAAGATGTACAAACAAGTAGGAAGCAAATATCACAGGAATCCAAGCAAGACAAACTCAATCTTAACTGAAAACAGGATGCAAAGATGAGAGTTCTCCAGACAACAGAGCTACAGGACGCTGACATGATCCAGACACTAGGGGAGAGTCATAGAACAAGGCACTCGTAGATAACACCATTCTCATTGGGATACGCTTCTGCAGTACTGTAACCTGCAGTACTGTAACCTGCAGTACTGCAACCTGCAGTACTGTAACCTGCAGTACTGCAACCTGGCCTCTGGAGATCAGCTGTTACAGCCCAGACCTGGACACTGGCCATTTTTCTGTGCTCGAGTTACAGCAAGACTTGCACACACACACGCACACACACACACAGATTAATAGTCTTATAGCTCAGTAAAAGTTTGTCCTTTATGTTCACCAAGAGTTGTGTATGATGCCAGCTGTGGTCCTGGAAGCTAGCTGAAATGACGTGTATGTGTGTGTGAGGGAGAGAGAGAGAGATGCCACAACCAGCCAAGGTGACTGCTCGCTATGAAAGGCATGGTAGAGATGCAGACATGGCATGTCGGGACCCAGACAGCAGACACAGCGTCATACTTCCACACACACACACGCACACACACACACACACACACACACACACACTGAGGATTATGCTGTTGGTCTCTCCAAAGCTTTATCTGTGTGACTCAGATGATGCTGGACGTTGCCAACAGGGAGGTATAGCAGGGCTCCCTCATTACACCCTCACACACACACACACAAACAGAGGATGATGCTGTTCCAGTTGCCCGTGGTGATGGAAGTGCTCGAGGTCATCTTCATCTCAACTGAATTTGAAGAAGTTCCAAACTGAGTTCACAAGTTCACACAGTACCTCACTCTGCCCATGTTTGTATGTGTGCTGTGTATGAGACAAAGAGAGAGATAGAAGGAAGCCGAGTGGTGGTGGTGAGGATCTGTGTGTTTGTGTGTGTTTGTGTGTGTTTGTGTGTGCCTGTGTGTGTCTGTGTATGTTCGTGTATCCCTGTGTGTGTTTTGCTCTGCCTGCATCAGTCTGTGTGCAGTCGACAGACCTGTAGGCTATATGTTGGTCTGGGAGCGCTAGCAGAACCATTGCTTCAAATCAATACAGGTTACCCCCCCCCCCCACACTCTTTCTCACTCACACATTCCATCGCCATATAAGGGCAGCGGAGCACGACGGCACGATTACCCTGGGCTGGAGGGTTGTTTAACATAATCACTTCTGCTCTGTCTCTTTGTCTCTCCTCCCTCTTGTCTCTCACTCTCTTTTTCTGTTTTTCCCTTCTCCCCTCTCTCTCTCTCTCTCTCTCTCCTCTCTCTCTCGTTTCTCTCTGTCCTTGCACTTGTTTGTTTCTCTCTTTCCTCCCTTCTCTTTTTCTCTCTCTCTTTTTCTCTCTCTCTTTCTCTCTCGCTCTCTCCATGTGCTCTTTCCTTTCTCTATCTCCAACGTCTGCTCATCCTCTCAGTGTGTCTCCTTGTCTTTCCACCTCTCTTCTCGCCGTTCACTGATGTCAATCTCTCTCTTTCTCCCTCTCTCCCTCCATCTCAAGATCTTTCTTGTATTCATCCTTCTTCTTCCCCTCCTCGCTCCGTCTCTCAGCGTGATCAGATAGGCGTGTTGCTAGGGTCCGTGTGTGTGTGTGAATGCATGCGTTATCTAGGGACTCTACTATCCCTGGACAGGAACCAGTCTCATGTCATTAATAAATGTCTCATTGAACACTTCAAACTCAGATTTATATTCCGTCTCCCGCTCCACCACCACCAGCCTCTCAGTTGGCTGTCAGAGCGATCGCTCGCTATCGATTGGCTTATTGTGGATATTCCGCAGTGAGCCAGGCGAGGAACGTATGTGTCATAAAAAGAGGCCCCCATCTCGCCAGCTTCCCTGTGAACGGCTCAGCCCAGTGATTACTGGTGAAAGCTAAATTGGCTTGCTGCCCCCATGTCTTTTCACGACGACCATTTCCTCTTTCTCTCACTCGTCGATCTTCTCTCCTCACTCTTGCTTTTTCTCACTCAGACATTAAAGGCGAGTGTGCCAACAGTAATCCCTCCACGGCACACGGCCTCTCTCTCTCCCTCGCCCCCCCCAGCCTCTCCCTCTCCTCCGCTTCTCTCACTCCATCTCCCAGTGTGACCCGGTGTCAGCCGGGCCGTGTTTGTTTTGCCGCCTCTCTGTAGAGCTGACCCCCCCCCCCCCCGACCCTGCCTTTATCCACCTTCCTCTCTCGCCTCCCCCTCTCTCCCCTCCTCCGTCTCCCGCTCCCGCTCTCTCATCTTGGCCTCTCCGATCCGCCCCCTGCCTCTCTCCCTCCATCTCTCCACCTTCACAGGTCTTCTTTTGTGTTCGACCTCTCTTTAGCGGTCCGTCTTCCCTCTCTCCGACCGTCCGTCTCCCCCCTCTCCTCCTCTGCGTTCTTCTTTCCTCTCTTCTCAATCCAGTCCTGTGCACGTACACACAACCCCACACACACACGGCAAGATTACAGTAGTTTGACTTTCACTCTTTCTTTCTGTCTGTCTCACCCAGTCTTGCTGAGCTCAGCTCTGTTTCATCTTGTCAGGAGGGGGAAATTGCCTTATTTTGCAGAAACGTGTAAATATTTGAGTAAACTCAGAGATAAGCCTCCGAACATGTCTCTCCTTTTTACCTCTAATCCGTTACCAAAGCAGACAAATCTCTCTCTTCATTTTGTTTCTTTCTCTCTCTCTCTCTCTCTCTCTCTCTCTCTCTCTCTCTCTCTCTCTCTCTCTCTCTCTCTCTCTCTCTCTCTCTCTCTCTCTCTCTCTCTCTCTCTCTCTCTCTCTCTCTCTCTCTCCTAACACCCCCCCCACACACACACACCCACACACACACACCCACTGTGTGCACACACGAGGATCCAGATAGCATGGTGTTATATCAAACACAGAAGCCCAGGAACAGAGGCCTGTTATAAGTCTCCTCCCTCCATCGCTCCGTCTCCCTATTCCTCCCATCCCGCCTTTCATCCCTTCACCTCTGAAGTTCCAGCTGCCTCGAACGTACGCGTCTGTGTGTTGTAGCCACACGAGGGCACAGCAGAAACAGATAGGGCTTTTCCTCTCAGAGAGATGTGCCGTGTGTGTGTCATCCCCCCTGGCCTGGTGGGATGCGGCTGGCGCTCATCACTGCTCTGTTGGAAACGCAGGCGTGTTGCTTCGTGTATCGAGCCTTTGTCATGCAAATGACAGCATGTTTTTTGGGATGGGACATGGCTTAGACTTTCTGTTTTCTGTTTTTCAGTTTTTTTGTGACATGCATATTTTAATAAAGAAGCATCACCGCACTTGTTGAGGAGGATGTCTCTGACTGAAAGGAAAGATTTCCTTTTCATTCCTGGAAACCGAGACATCCTAGCGCGGCTCAAACAGCCGTCTCTGTCACGGTGTCTGTCTCTGAGCCGTTAGATCACAGGCACAGTGGAGCACAGACTAATTACAGCTGCTGTTGAGACACTGATGGTTATGTTATGGACATGGTGTAGCATAACCTGCATGCTGGCCCCTGGAACCAGAGACACCTGTGGTTTTAGACTGGAGACTTCCGGCTGTTGTTGTCAGGTACAGCACGAGGTGTTGTCTGTTTTTAGATGGTGTTTGTTTCATCTCAACTGGCCCACAAGACAACTTGGGCTTTCTAGGGGCTTTCTACTTTTTTAATTGTTTAAAGTATGTAAGTCCAGCCTAGTTGGTGTTGAGAGGTGAATTTCTTTTATACTCCCAGTGACAAGGGGGTGACCCTTGCGTGTCTAGACAGACATATCCCAGGAGGTGTGACATCCCATAATATCCCCTGCTGCCCCCGTCTCTGCAGAGCCTGACAGCTGCCCTCTGGGCTGTGCTTTAATTGCCACCATAATCGAGCAGCGACGGTTGTCAGGTCATTGGCGCCAGGAGGGGTGTGACGGTTTTGCCAGCCCTGACGGTGCCCTGGTGGCCTGGCCGGGTGGGCAGTGTGGTGGGGTGTGAGTAATGTCACACGCAGGTCCATTCATCTTGCGTCAGGACAGAAGCCCTAGCAGCAGCCTTAGACTGCTCTGGCAGATTCGGTCTGGGGCTTTGACGGTCTTTTCTGCCTGACCAGACCGACTGATATTCACCAGAACAGACTAGAATGTGTGTGTGTGTGTGTGTCCTTTGAACGGAGGAACGTTTTGCTGCATGCACCTCCAACCAACATCTTGTTCATCTTCCGTAGAGGAAGGACACAGAGCTTTCGTGAAGATGGCAGCTTTTCAGGATGGCAAGTTTATTCAAGGACGCTCTCTGTGTGTGCTTACTTTGTGTTGGCCTGAAGGACAAGTGATGCTCCGCCATGTTCAGATGGAGGGTCTTGTATACTCACAAGTTCTTCAGGCAGGATCTTAATGCTGTGTGTGTACAAAGACCTAGATTGCACTCTACACAGCAGGGAGAATTTGCCTTGAAACAGACTGAGCTGACTGGTGAATCAGCTATGAAGGTGTCGTTGTCAGTGGTGACGGATGTAAGACATGTAAGACAAGCTTTTTTCATATGAAAAAAGTGTTCTTGGCTACGTGGGCTTCTTAATGGTATTCCTCAAGGTCAGTTTGAACGCCCCAAAAAAACGCCTTAAGGATTCTCATGAGGGAAGGAGAAGAAAATATGAATGTTTATGTTCACTTTGCCTTTTACAATGATGATAAAAGGCCGAGCTGAAAATAACTACACAGATCACTCAGCATAACCCGGATCGTAACCTTGCCTATTTTAGCTCAACATAGCGTTGTTTTTTGCAAGTCTAGCATAAAGCCCACCATATCTTTGATAATAGCCTAGCTTAGCACTGCCTGAAAATAATTGTCTGTTTTTTCTTTTATCTCATCACGAAAAGACTCCTGAATGACCTTTTCCACCCTGTAGCTACTTATAAACACAGGACCAGGAAGTGGTACAGCAAAATCTGAGTTTTCCTAGCAAATAACAATGAATGGCAAACACTCTATCCCCTTTTAGAAAACTCATGTAATAACAAGGAAGTAACTCAATTGAGCTGGCTAGCTACAGCTTTTGACATTTAATTGCTCTTTGACAACAACACAATGTAGACCTGGACTTCGCTCATGTTTTTTTCGACAATAGGGTTGGTCAGAGTGCATGGTGAACTGATGGAAATAACCTAAATTACTTCTGTAGTTGTGTAGATACTGAAACTGAAAGTATTCATAGATACTTAGGGCCTGAGCCATTAAGACGAGAGGGTTGAGTGTGAGAATGAAGCATGAACCCAAAGGCTGGAGAAAGTAGGAGTCAGTGACACTGAGCAGATCGACAGTGGCTCAGAAGTCATGATAAGTCAATAGTTTTCGGTGGTGGTGGGGGTGGGCCCAGCGGAGAACCTGAGATGAGGAGATACAGTGGGAGGACAGAGCGAGGGGTAGGAGGCAGGGATTGTGGAAAGGTCAGAGGGATGATGTAAGTGTAGGGAGAGTAGCGGGCAAGGAAACAGATCCTTCAGTCCGAGCGGCATGTTAGAACATGGCCGTCCTGGGTTTTCCCAGATTGATTTGCCGTCTCAGTGAGCAGCCTAGGGCAGTGGTGCGTGTGGCCACAGAACTCAAACCACACACACTCCCCCGCCTCACATTGGGGATCTACCATCCCAATCCTTACCTCCCCCCCCCACCCCCCCCCCTCCCAGCCGCTCCCCCCCATTCTCTTTTCTCCCTTCCCGAGTCTTTATCTGTGGCTGCTTAGTGTATGTAGGCATAGCACATGCCCTATGTTTTTGGGGAGAAAAAAGGGGAGAGGGGAGTAAAAAAGGGGGGGGGGGAAGGATGATAGCGGGAGGGATATTCTGGGCGTGAATCCATGTTCTGGTTTTGGCGTTGTCTCCCTGGCAAACTCTCCCCCCCCCCGGCAACGTCCCATTGGCTGAAACCCTCGTCTTCATACTGTACTGGACCCATTACATATTTCCTCATGGTGGGTCGTATTGTGTGTGCTTCTTTGAGGAAGAGTAAGTGTGTTTTTGTTGATGATGCGGATGACTGTGTGTATGTGTGTGTATGTGTGTGTGTGTGTGTGTGTGTGTGTGCTTTCCTCCAGTTTGGGTTTGTCAGCAATTCATTAATTCATCATCATCACTGTTGAGGCCTTGTGCTTAGGGGCCCAGGGATTGCTGTAGTCCCATCTCTCCACCCCACCCTCTCTGTTTCTCGCTCTCTCTGTTTCCTTTATTTCTCTCTCTCTCTCTCGTTCTTTTTCCTCCCTCTTTCCCCGCTTCTCGCAGTGGAAAATAGCTTCGGGCTGTGAGCAGACAGAGATTTGAAGTCGGACGTAGAACTAAAAAGGGGTGATGTAGAAGGGGGTAGCGACAGGGGGAGGGGATGGTAGAAGAGAGCGTGACATCAGCACTAATGATTGGACTTATGACACCCTACGATTAAACGCACATTAAAATAGAACCTGCCTTATGAGATGAGGACTGGGAGAAGTGAGAAAGAGGAGGGGAAGTCTTCAGGAGATGTGAAAGTGAGACATGGGGGGGAGGATAGGAGGAGGAAAAGGGGATTGCAGAGTGGGTGATCACAGAGGGAACAAGACGAGGGGTTTGAGTGGAGGGAGAGGAGGAGGGGGCTCTGGCTTTACGTCAAAACCTCAGGAGCGTATTCCTTCTTTAAAATGGCATTGATTATTAATACCTTCTTGTGGAGAGTTGTGGCCTTTCTTTTACCCTCTGCTCTCTCTCTCTCTCTCTCTCTCTCTCTCTCTTTTTCCTCCTCCTCCCTCCATCTTTCCCCCCTCTCTTCTTCAGCTCAGGCCACCTCTCTACTTCAGTGACGGTCAGCTTGGCTCGTAAGCCTGAGATCTTTCTCTCTACCCTTCTCTCTCCTGCTCCCTCATGCATAGCCTAGCGGTCCATTTACCTTTTTTTCAGACTGTTTTATCCTCTCTCTTTCTCTCCGTCTCTCCTCTTCTTTCTCCATCTACTGGCTGTCTCCCCTCCGTCTCAGTAGAGTTGTGAGGACGGTGCATCCAGGTTGGAGTGGCCTACTTTCCTTCTCTCCCTCTCTCCCTCTTTTCCTTCCCTCCTCTTTGCCCACCCTCCCGATGTTTATTTATTCAGATGGGAACAGAAGGAAGGAGCGCAGACGAGGGGAGAAGAGGGAGGAGGAATCATAGGCGAGGGGAGGGCGGGGAGAGAGAGAGAGACACACACTTGATGGTGCTAACATGAAGTGAACATTTCTGGCATTCCTTCCCTGTGGGAGTGTGGAGCTGGCCTGTAGATGAAAGGGTTAACAGATAACAGATTAGCCCCAGAGTGAACCGACCAGCGGGAAGGGGAGGGGCCTCGGACAACAGCAGCTACTAAGCAGCTCGTTACTGTGTGTTTGTGCTTGTGTGTGGCGCTAAAGATTGCTCCAGGGGTGATTGCTGTATTTGTTGTGATTCTTCCTGGAGGGATAATGGTGAGGGAACTATGGCAGAGCGTAGCTACATGACTGTAGACGCTCAGCTTTCACAGAGTTGGTGTGTGGACTTAACTGCCACCCTCAGAAGTCAAATATTTATAATCCGGTTCTCTCTCTCTCTCTCTCTCTCTCTCTCTCTCTCTCTCTCTCTCTCTCTCTCTCTCTCTCTCTCTCTCTCTCTCTCTCTCTCTCTCTCTCTCTCTCTCTCTCTGTCTCTGTCTCTGTCTCTCTCTCTCTGTCTCTCTTTCTCTCTAACAAGTGGGCTAATGTGTCATCACATCACACAGATCTACAGTGACATTGCTGCCATTGACCCTGACTCACTTTCACACACACACACACACACACACACACACACACACACACACACACACACACACACACACACACCACACACACACACAGACACACACACACACACACAGAGACAGACTGTCCTTCTTGATCTATGTTATTCCAACCAGCCAGAAGATAAACGGTTGTGTGGTGAAGAGGAAAGTCAGAAGAGAAGACAGACAGGGACGCTTGGGATGAGGCTGGAGGAGGCTTGAAGAGGCTTTGGGGAGGCTTGAAGGGAGGTTGGGGAGGAGGCTGGATGAGGCTTAAGGAGAGGCTCGGGGAGAGGCTGGGGAGAGGCTATAGAAAAGAGGCTTGAGTAGAAGCAGGGGTGTCAGCTCCTGTGCTGTAATACTAAACATTATGATGGCTTCATTAGCTTTGACGGCTCCACAACTACATTAGCCTCCTCTGTACCCGGAGGAAAGAAGAGGGGAGAGGAGGGGAGAGGAGGGGAGGAAGAGAGGGATGAGAGCATGGGCCCTGGGGAGGACAGGGTGGAGAAGAGAGGAGGGGAAAGAGGAGGAAAAGGCTGATGGTGACAAGCACCTAATTAGGCAAAACAACAGGAGGTTGGGGAGAAGTGGAAGGAATGAGGGACTGAGAGAGGGAGGTGAGGGAATTGAGAGAAGTAAATATAGCACATTCTGGCATTGTCAGTTTTTCCTCTGATACTTTGATACTCTAATACTGTTTACTGTTACTAGAATACACAAACGTATAAGATATACTTTCTACATCTGAGTAACAAACACATAGAGGATGGCCTTGGACAGGAAACAAAAAGTGCAGCAGAAAGTAGATGTGAGATGGATTGCAGAGAGGAGAGGTGTGGCTCCCTATTATCAGTAATGGAAGCTGAAAACGGGAGAGAAGCCGAGGAAGAAGTGTGTGTGTGTGTGTGTGTCTCACTGACAGGGTATATCTCCACAGTTCTCCTTAATGAGCTGAAGTGATGAAGGTCCTGCCTGCATGAGCAACCTCTCATCAAAGGTGTGTGTGTGAGGTTGTTTGCGTGCGTGTGAGTGTGTGTGCGTGAGAGAGAGAGAGAAGGAGAGAGAGTGTGTGGGTGTGTGTGCGTGTGTGCATGTGTGTGTGTGTGTGTGTGTGCTTGTGTGATAATTACTAAGGAGGTTTCAGTCTAGTGTGGGAGAATCCTCTCACACCACCACTCTGTGGGAACAGTCAGCTAGACAGACGGATTCCTCACGTCTCCTTCTCCTCCTCACAGATCTAACATCAGAGGATAGGTGTAGGACTCACTGCTTACACCCCACACTTATGCTTTTTGAAGCAAGGGAGAATCGGCCTCAGTTTATTCTGTGCCGACCTAATCACACGCCCGCACACAAATACATGCACAGTGATCTGAGAATGAGATGGACTCCCCAGCCAATAGAAAAGGCAATTTGCCAATTCACATGGTGTAGCCTATGGGCTCAGCCTCAAGCTTTCATTGGCCAGTGGGTTGTCCATCTGTCTCTGTGCAGATCAGCTGATCTGAAAGTGAAATGGATAGGCTTCATCACACCAGCTGTCTGTCAACGCACCTGCTATAGGGACTGTGTCTAGGCCCATGTGGATGTGATTAAAGATGTGTGTGTGCATATGCAGGCTGAGAGATGGTTCGATCGATGGCTCCATTGTTCAGGGCGTTGGACCTGAGGGAGGATGTGGAGACCCTAAACAAACACACCCTGATAAGATCATGGCTTCCACAAGTGGCCAACAGTCACATCACATCGCCCATGACCACTTCCTGTGGCACAACCCCCGCATAAGGCTGCTCTCCCTGTCTTTCACTCTCTCTCTCCCATTTTCTCTCTCTCTCTCTCTCTCTCTCTCTCTCTCTCTCTCTCTCTCTCTCTCTCTCTCTCTCTCTCTCTCTTTCTTTCTCTCTTCTTGATCTCTGTCACTCTCTTTACCTCTCTCTAATTCATCTTTTTCTCTTTCCTGTGCAGATGGTAGCGATAAGACTTCAGGGAAACAAGACTGGCGTGTGAATGTGTCTGTGTGCATGTGGTGCCCTAGTTGAATATGAACATCAAGCTAAGTGGTCATGGTGGTGAACATACTTGTACAAAACAGAGGAAGAGAGAGTCAGGTTCCCCAGAAAGAGTAAGATGATACGACACAGAACACACACACACACTCAGGAAACGCACACAAACACACACACACACACACTCAGGAAACGCAAACAGTTTTTTTCAACCACAGGAAAGGTGAGCCGGCAGGGTCTGTAATAACTGTATTGGTTGCCTTGTTAGTTGTTACCTGCTGGCTGGCCGACCCTTGTGGAACCTTTGCTTCCACTCATACTGTGCTGGCCTTACTCAGGATGGGAGGGGGGGGGGTGTATGAGAGGGCAGACTCTGGAAGAGTAAAGATTTTCTGCTGAGATATGACGCCTGTGTTAAAGTGGCCTGTAACTAGCAGATAGCTGCCACTCAATAACCCTGTTTCTGTAACACACACACACACACACACACACACACACACACACACACACACACACACACACACACACACATGCAGCTGCAGTCCATTATTCTGCATCACTCCATGTTGACACTAAGTACAGAACGTCATTCTTTAAATGCTGCCATTTCTCCTCCTCTCTCTGTAATATGGGAGTTCATTTATGTTTGATTGTCGTGAAAGTGTTTTTGGATGAAGGGCATGTGTTTAGGAATAAAGAGTGATGATCTAGTCAATTCTTATGTTCTTTCCAGCCTCGTTCTTGTTAGCGAAAACTGTATGAATGCTGTGTATGTTTGTGTATGTGTGAGAGTCCGTTGTGTTTATGTTTGCGTGTGTGTGTGTATTTAAGTTGACATGTCTGCTGTGTGTGTGTGTGTCTGCTGTGTGTGTGTGTGTGTGGTGAGTCGAGGGGGTTCTATCCTTCACCAGATGTGACTGAGACGGAACAGCTGTTCCTGTGTTTTACAGCTGCCTCTCATTTTAGCACACACACACCCTTCCCACTGCGTTGACCACTGACTGCATTTGAACAGATTCCCGTTCCTGGAAGTGTGAGTTCTTTGTTTTGATTGGAACAGAGACAGCAGATTCTCGCCTTCAGGACTACCGCTGTCCAGAAAGGTTGCAGTACAGGGTTACACATTCTAAGGGTCATCATAATTATTACAATACACACACACACACACACTCCTGATCTGGGACAAGCCAGTAAATTAAAGTTTGACCGTCTGGTGTTCGTTGACTCTGTGAACTCGGCTAAACCAACAAAGGTTGTGCAATTGAAAAAATATGCGATTGGTGTTATTGAGAAAGATATAGTATAAGGTTGGGTTCGGATGTGTGTCTGTTTTCATGTGTGTGTGATAGGCAAAGATTGGGAAAAAAGTGGGGGAGAGAGTGAGTTGGTGAGGTGGGGCAGATTTGGACAGTGTGTATGTTTTTCAGATTAATCTCCCTCAAGGACATGAAGATGTTTTGTTGTGATTGGATCCCTGGTAGAAGGTGTTAGCGATAGTCCGGGATTAGCATAGGAGAGAGATCAGAGAGAGAGAGTGGGTAGAGGGAAAGAGCGGGAGAGGGAAATAATAGAAGTGAAAACACAGAGACAGAGAGAGAGACAGACAGAGAGACAGACAGAGAGACAGACCAGACAGAGAGACAGAGAGAGAGACAGAGAGAGAGACAGAGAGAGAGAGAGACAGATAGGGAGACAGAGAGGGAGACAGAGAGGGAGACAGAGAGGGAGACAGAGAGAGAGAGAGAGAGAGAGAGAGAGTGCTCATTCTGAAAAGCATTTTGTAAATGCTTAACTGCACAATCACTCACGACTTGAATATGCACACCACGGACTCGCAAAAATATTTCTGTTGATTTATACTCTTCAGAAATTCTTCAAACATTCATTTGAAAGACAGGAAAACATCTGCTCTTCAAACACTAGTTAATTAAGAATAGTGGTGTGTTCTCGACACCGATGTGAGCCTGTCCACATGCTCCAGCACACATGCAGTGTGAGATGAACCGAGCCTTCAGACACTTATTGGAAAAACAAGATTGAAAATAAGAGATAAATGTCCCATATTTCAGGCCAGGATTTATTGATCACAGGTCTGTCTTGTCTGAGTTTGATACTCGACAACCACAAAACCTTGGCCTTGTGATCCAACCAATCCTGGGTCTCCTTTACGGCGCAAGGGGTGGCGTTGTGTTTACAACGGACCAATCACATGTGTTTTTATGGAGGTGGAGGTGAAGAGAACCTCCATCCCTCATTCTCTTCATCCCTCCATCCCTCCTGCCCTTGGGAAGCTGAGGCTTTCTGGGTGAACTGCCTCCGCTAAGCCAATCCTGTAATTAGTTTTACCTCCTGTTACGCTTCTCTCTCTCTTTCCCTCTCTCTCTCCACCCCCCCCCCCCCCCCCCCCCCCCTCACACACACACCTTTTTCTCCGCCATGACAGATGTGTGACGGTGATCCTAGAAATCCAGCAAATCTGGTACTGGAGGTACACCACACACATATGATGAGAGTGCAAAGAGGAGAGATTTGGCTCTTTTTAATCAGTGTGTGTATCCTGGTGGGAAGCAGCAAGCCACCTAATTTGGAAGGCTTAGTGCCTCAAAGCCGTATGATTTCATGATCTTCACTACCTGTGTGTGTGTGTGTGTGTGTTTGTGTGTGAGTACTGGGCCGCAGGATGATAACACCTAACACAGATAAGTGGAGGCAGGTCTTCTCCTGTGCCTCTTCTCTCTCTCGCCCTGACTGCAAGACATTCCCTTGCCAGCGTCTCTTGTGTGTTTGTGTTTGCCCTTGCAGGCTGAGCAGATCTCTCTGTCTCCATGGTAAAACCCCTGATGTCACCCAGATATGTTAGTTTCCAATCTTTATGCCTGACATGGTTAGCTGTGGACAGAGCATACAGGTAAAAAGAAATGACCTTTTAACAAGGGTTGAGATTTCCCTGAGGTTGCTGTTAGGTAATCAGATGTGTCTCTTTTAATGGAGGTGGGTTAAAACCCCCCCAATGTCATTATTAACAGCTATCTTTTCTAGGCAACAGCTAACTTGGCAATTGCAATTTGCTAATAGCAATTGCAAATGCATAACCAGGCTCAGAGTCAACTACTAACTAAGATAATAGCTAAGCTAATTGCTAACCTAATAGCTGCATGCTATTTATTTATTTATTAGTTTATTTGACAGGGACAATGCAGTTAAACATAGCTACAGAGCAAAGTTTGCAGATGATGTGATGCACATAGAGTTTCTAGCAAGAGCTAATTTTCAACTCCCGTCCCTGGATGAGCCTTTCTACAATAGCACATAATAAAAACAATATACAATTTTATAAAATACAGAATAAAAAAATACACATTCAGAACACACGCATTCTAGGAACTAATTCGAAGGGTACACAATGCAATTGTACTAATTGAAAACTCATTCACGCTCAGACGATTTACATGGGTACAGTTTTTGGTTTGCTTTCAGCCATGCCTTAAGCCTAAAGGTGAACATTTTAAACTCAGAAATGATCTTAATCTCTGTGGGCAGTGAGTTCCACAGTTTACAAGCCCTGTAAGAAAAGGCTGATGTACCAAAAGATGTCCTGCGCTGTGGGATTTTACAATTTTGGTTTAGGGAGCCCCTTGTCACTCTACCGCTATTTAGTCTCTGAATAAATGTACTCAGGGGTTCAGGAGCCAATTTATTGGTACACTTAAATAACAATTTGAGAAAACATAAATCGCTGAAGCTTTCAAAACTTAATAAATTAAATTTCTTAAGAATGTAGCAGTGATGAAAGCAAATTGGTTTTCTATCCATAATTTTCATTGCTTGGTTGTAAAGTGAACCAATGTGCTTTGTTGCTAAACTGGCCGAAAGCTATTTGCGGAGACCGAGGACGTCAACTGGCGCTGTTTGTCCATCCACCATTTCACTCTCCGCCTCACGCTGCTCAGGGTTTGCAGGAGCAAATCGGGTGGAGCAACATGCTCCAGAGGGAGCGAGGGCTGGAGCGAGGGCTGGAGTGCTGGAGCGAGGGCCTGGAGGGCTGGAGGGAGGGCTGGAGGGATGAGTGGCTGAAGGAATGGGGTGAGGGGGGGGGGGAGGGGTTGGGGGGGGGGGAGGGTTGGGGGTGGGGGTGGTGGGTGCTTAAGTGCCTGGAGTGATTCACCTGCTGTTTGAATCATCGTCTGATTCCTCCCTCCGCTCTTTAGCTTCACTCTAGTCTGTGTGGGAAGACGGGGATCGCATATACTGGCCTGTTGGCCTAAGTAATGGGCCCATGTGTTCAAGGAAGGGGATTGCGTAATCTCAGAGCAGTTCTTTGTTCTTCACTGAAATCCTGCTTTTACAATAAAGAGAGAAAACACCCATTCTTCTTGTCATCCAACCTGTGTGATTAATGCTCTCTCTCCTCCCCTCTTTCTCTCTCACTCTCCCCCTAGCTCACCCCCTACAGTTTTACTGAACTGCATAATCTCCATGTTTTACAATAACATGGTTAACCAAACCACTCTACCATCAGAGGATACTCCACAGGCACGCACACACAGTAATACCGTAAGCAATGGAGTCAGGAAGTGAAGTAGGAGTCGTGGAAGGAGCACCTGTTTGAAAAGGAATCAGGCCCTGAGAGCATCTGGAGAGTGTGAATGAACAGGAATGGAATCAGCCTCTTGTTCTCTCTGGCGACAGAGAGAACTAGGGAGAAAGACTGGGAGGGGACGTAAGAAAGAGATAAAGTCAGTGTGGACTGGGAGGAGATGAGAGAGATAAATAGAGGTAAAGAAAACGGGAGGAGGAGCAGTAGAGCAGAGAGGGTGGCAGAAAGACAGAGAGAAACGGATTGAATGTGTGGAGAGGCGGCAGGAGTGGATGGCTGGGCTTTGAGTAATTGTGGTGGTGTGTCTCCAGTGGGGCTGTGACATGGCATAATAGGTAAGCCTGGGTTTCCTCCACCGCAGACAAAAGCCTTTGTCCCAATAATGTCAAATGTCAACAGACCATTTCTCATCGGTGCTCTTCTCTCCTTTTTTCTCATTTTCTCTCTGCCCATGTCTTGTTTCTCCCTGATCTTGTTTCTCTCACATCTTGTTTTTGGTCATGAATATGTTCCTCATCCCTTAGTTCTGGCCTCTGTCTCTCTTTCTTCTCTCTTCTTTCTCTCTGTCTCTCTCTGTTTCTTTCTCTCTGTCTCTGTCTCTTCATCTTTCTCTCTGTCTCTTCATCTTTCTCTCTGTCTCTGTCTCTTCATCTTTCTCTCTGTCTCTGTCTGTCTCTTTCTTTCTCTTTCTCTCTCCCCCTCTCTCTCTCTTTGTCTCCCTCTTTGTTAAAGTGTATACTGAGCCATGTACATCCACCCCCAGCTAGACATTAAGGATGTGGTGTGTTTGCGTTGGATGTGTGCGAGTTGCAGAAGTCTAGCTTTTAATGGGGCTCAATGAACATTGTGCGGCCCATTATGGAATAACTGGAGGCCATGGCAACACGACGACCATACTATTAAATAAACTGTGGCAATGCTGTGTACTTACCATCTCTCTTTCTCTCTCTCTTTTTCTCTCTCTCTCCCTCTCTCTCTCCTCCCTTCCCCACCTTTCCCCTTCCCTCCTCCTCCCTCCTCTCTCCTCCCTTCTCCTCCCCCCATCCTGTGATAGGTCAGGTGCTGTGATAGATGTGTTGCTTGTCAATAATTTAATAAGAGGAGAGCTGTCCTGTTACTATTCCCTGTCCCTGCTCATTCTTATCCTTATTCTCTCATTCTTATCCTTATTCTTATTTTTATATATATATTTTAAAAACAAAATTTATTCTTAGATTGTTTAGTTCTTAGGAATAGTTAAACTTCTGTACCTTTACTTAATTTAAGATTCGTATATGTTTAGTGTTTGCACCTCCCTGCACAGTAAATTCCGTGTTTGTATAACATACATGGCGAATAAACCGAATTCTGATTCTGATTAAACAGAATGATGAATGATTAACCCGAGTGGAAGGAGGGACTGGGGAAGAGAGAGGAAACTGAAAAGAAGGGAGGGCAGATGGAAAGTGTACACTGACAGCTTTTGTATATATGGAGGAATGATCAAATAATTGCACATCGAGACACGCACACATTCACCCGCTCTCACCCAGAGTACAGGCAGGGAACGCAGGTTTTTGTAGATGGCATTTACCATAACGTTTGCCGTCTGCAGGCTAATGAGGTGTGTGTGTGTGTTTTGGCATTAATTATAGCTGTGTGGGGTACATCAAGGAAAAAAAGGATGGAACTGAGAGAGGAAGTGATTGTGTGTGTTTGTGGGAAATAGCTATAGAGATCGTGAATCTGATTGCAGAATCACCTCTTCTCATTAAGGACGAGGACTCACTTAATGAGACGCTATGCGAAAATAGTAATCAAGTACACACAACACCAACACACACACAGTCAATGATGAGCTAGATGGTCGTACAATAATTGATCAATGTTCATGTTTTCTCCTGGTCTCTTCCTCCCTGCCAACACAAAGTAAACACCCCTTCATTCTCTCATGATAAACAGATTGCCAGACAGGTGTGCTGAGTCGAACAACACAGAAGGAGATGGGAGAAGAATTGGAGGGGGACATAGAGAGAGAGAGAGAGAGAGGGGAAGTTGAGGTGGAGAGAGATAGAGAGTGGTGGAGAGAGAGGGAGGGAGATGAAACGGGAAGTGGAGGTAGAGATGGAGAGTTCCGCCAGAAGCGAGGTCATCGAGGAGGTGAGAGATTGCGAAGGGACATGAAATGGAGACGGAGTGAGAGAGGTGCAGAGGAGGTAAAAGGAGAGAGAGAGAGAGAGAAGAGGGTCAGGAGTAGGGGAGATGGGGAGGAGTGCTGATGAGGAGAGGAGGGAGATGAAAGAGAGGGAGATGGGGACAGAGATGTGGGTGGGAGAAGATAGCTTTGACTGAGGAGAGAGGAAAAATGAATGGAAAGGGTTTAGAGAAGACAGTGTGTGTGTGTGCGCGCTTTTGCCAGTATTGTGTTAGGCCTATATGTTTGTGTAAGAGGTGGAGGACAGAGAGTGAATGACAGAGGGGGAGGTAGAAAGAGGGTTAGAGACCCTCTCTCTGTCTCTCTCTCTCTCTCTCTCTCTCTGTATCTGTGTGTTTGTCACTAATCCTGCTATGTGCCTCAACCTCATTAGTCAGGCACTCTTATTGTTTAATTATGGGCTGTCTGGCTATCTGGCTGACTGGACAGCTCAGATTATTTTGCTCACACCCACCTTTTACATTTACATTACATTTAGTCATTAGCAGACGCTCTTATTCAGAGCGACTTACAGTAAGTACAGGGACATTACCCCCGAGGCAAGTAGGGTGAAGTGCCTTGCCCAAGGACACAACGTCAGTTGGCATGACCGGGAATCGAACTGGCAACCTTCGGATTACTAGCCCGATTCCCTCACCGCTCAGCCACCTGACTCTCCCTCACTCTTTTAAACGAGTGAAACATTACACACACACCATTTGACCGATTGTTTCTTTGATGAAGTTGTTAGGCCCCTGTCACACTGCTGGGGAACACACACACATGCATGTAATCAGTTATTTCTCTCCGCCCCTGTGGTGAGCATGGATGATTATGAAGACAGTGATAATGACTGCTCCCTAGCTCTGTGTCGGCACGCATGCACACACACACACTCCATTGTCTCTCTCTCTAGGGTATGTATGCTCATCTCTGATGAGACAATGCAAGCTAGGTTTCCTTACGCACACACACACACACACACACACACACACTCACACACACACACCCACACACACACACACACACACCATCTCGTTCCTGTGATCCTGCTGAAACATTCTCTCTCCTCTTTCTGGATCTCTGGTTCCTTTATATCTGCTGTCTTTCGACCAACCTGGAGAAAGGAGGGGAAGAGGGTGTCTGAGAGGAGAGAGGAAGGGAAGAAGACCCGATATGAAGTAAAAAGACATGGTAGTGAAGGAGGGATAGAGATTGTAAGGTGGTCCCCCCCAGTCCCACCCTCCTCATTCCATCACACTTCTCCAGAAGAGCGGTGCACTGTGAAGAGCGCTCTGATTGGGTGACTCACACATGTGCGTCACACCCTGTCACGAGGGGAGGCAAATCTCTCTTTGAGAAAAAGAAATGGGAGAGGTGATGAGGTTTCAGTAACCAGTGTGAGTAGGCCTAATGGACTACCAACAGGAAAGGACAATCTGAACACCAGTGAGTCATGCTGATGGTTGTGGGGTTGGGGGTAAGGGGCAGGGGGGTGACAGAGAAAGAGTGTCTTAACAGTGGAGGTAAGCCTGGTTGGACAGCCCACTGTGTGCCTGCAGGGGGAATTCAGCTACAATGGCTGACTCACTCACATGTATCCCTTTAGAGAGGAGCTCTGACACACACACACACACACACTCACTCCTGTGTTTTAGTCCACCATGCTGAACAGTTCAGTGCACTCACACTCACACTCTGTCTATTAGCTGAATATTACTCTGCCCTGAGTGACTTGCAGCGTGTTACGCTTATCAAATCTGCTCTCTCTCTCTCTCTCTCTCTCTCTCTCTCTCTCTCTCTCTCTCTCTCTCTCTCTCTCTCTCTCTTCTCTCTCTCTCTTCTCCTCTCTCTCTCTCTCCACTCACTCACTCACTCACTCACACACACAGACACACACACACACACACACACACACACACCACAGTGCGTCTGCATGTCTGGTTTGGGATGAACTGACCTCCATGCCAATTTAGCCACAGGCATCACATTACAGCCTGATGCTGCTGATATTTCTCTCTCTCTCTCTCTCTCTCTCTCTCTCTCTCTCTCTCTCTCTCTCTCTGTCTCTCTGTCTCTCTCTCTCTCTCTCTGTCTCTCTCCTTCTCTCGTCTCTCCTCTCTCTTCTCTCTCTCTCTCTCCCTCTCTTCTCTCTCTCTCCGTGTCCTCGTCTCTCTCTCTCTCTCTCTCTCCTCGTCCGTCTCTCTCTCTCTGTCTCTCTCTCTCTCTCTCTCTGTCAGACATCTTTTCAGCCAGTGCCTCAGCCCCCAGGTTACAAAGCCATATTCAGGTGCTGCAGGTGTACGAGGCTTGGGTAGGCGTTCTCCTTGCTGCTGTTCATCAGGGGCCCAGGTACACCGGACAGACAAAGAGGAGGTGATGCCTATTAAACTGGGTGGATGGACCCAGCAATGTTGCTGGGGGCTGCTGGTAGCAAGCTGGCACATTGCATTTTCATATTGTTAGCTTGTTGGAAAGCACCCATTGCTGTGTGTGGGGGAGATGGCTGCTTTGTGCACAAGCTGATAGGAAGGCGTCTCTAGTACTTAATTTGTTGCCAGGTGCATATTTAGAAGTAGCTGATAGAACATCTTAATATCAGTGTTATCAAGCGATGTCCACCGTGGTGTAATTGGCTGGGATCAGGCAGTTTTGACGGCTCATTTATAGATTGCTTTTAGAAATCGAAATCTTTCTGTCTGTCTCTTTCCCTGAAATACAGAAAAAATAAGAACATCACCAAGGCATGTCTACAACCCCCCTAACCCCTCTCCTCTCTCTTTCCTCCCCCCAGCGGCGTGGGTCCCAGCGTGTGAGGGTGGTGCCAGAGGTGGAAGCGTACCCCAATGAGTCTGTGGACCTCAGGTGCCAGTTCGCCCAAGGAGTATCCTCGACGACCAAGCTCACCCAGGTACCAGCAAGGGGAGGGGCAGCCTGTCAGCAAGACTCTGCAAGGGGGGGGAAGCCAGTCGGGATGAAATGTCAACATGGCAAACCGCTGGGGCTGAGGGAATCTGGCGTAAACAGAGCGTGTGAAACCAGCTAGAGGATACTGAGTGCATAGGTCCATCACGTCCCTCACCCCCTCCAGATGCTGTCTGCTCTGTCAAACCCAAGGCTACAGTGGGGGTCAGATGGCTGAGTGGTGAGGGAGTCGGGCTAGTAATCTGAAGGTTGCCAGTTCGATTCCCAGCCGTGCCAATTGACGCTGTGCCCTTGGGCAAGGCACTTCACCCTACTTGCCTCGGGGAATGTCCCTGTACTTACTGTAAGTCGCTCTGGATAAGAGCGTCTGCTAAATGACTAAATGTAGATGTAATGTAATGTACATGGTGTTGTTGTCAAGCTGTTTATTTGTTTTGGCGGAGAATGAGCTGAATTATTTTAGTTGGGGATTGATTTCTCGTTGACTTAGGCTTTGTGTGTGTGTGTTTGTCTGTGTGAGGGAAAGCAGAGGGAGGCTATTAATTTTCTGGGGGTGTTTTTCTTTGTATTTTGTTTTATGCATTGTGTAGTGGCCAACATTGTGGAATTAAAAAGTCTAAAATCGGCTGCATATTGAATACCCCCCCCTCCTCCTCCAGGTATCATGGATATGGGAGCCGATGGAGGGAGAGAAAAGGGAGAACATAGCTGTCTACCACCCCATCTATGGGAAATCCTTCCCAGAATCTCCATTCAGCAACCGTGTGGAGTTCTTGCCCGGGGCCTCTGGAAAGCCCCTCCATCCAAGTCAAACAGCTCAAGATGGCTGACGCTGGCCGCTACACCTGCGAGTTCGCTACCTACCCCAGCGGCAATGAGCAAGGCACCACCACCCTGATCATGCTGTGTAAGTGTGCTCAGTCAGTCGGTCAGCATTTCAGTCAGTCAGTCAGGACAGGTATGTGGGTCTAATTCTGCTCTCAGAGAGACCCGGAGGATCTATGTAATAAAGTGCTCAACATGCACAGTCACGAAACACATCAGGGCGCCACTCCTCCTCCCCACCCCTCCATCTCTATCCTCTTCTCCTTCCTCCCTCTCCACCCCTCCATCTCTATCTTCTTCTCTCCTTCCTCCTCTCCAACCCTCCATCTCTATCCTCTTCTCCTTCCTCATCTCCACCCCCTCCATCTCTATCCTCTTCTCCTTCCTCCTCTCCACCCCTCCATCTCTATCCCTTCTTCTCCTTCCTCCCCCCACTTCTCCTCTCCCTGTCTCTCTCCGTCCCCCTCACCTGTCCTCCTCCACACCTCTCCAGACCGGTCATGGTCTCCATTAACCATGCTGATCTCTGGAGGCCATGAGCCATGGTATGCACAGCAACACACTCATTTGCTTCCTCTCTGTCCTCTGTCTCTGTCTCTGTCTCCTGTCTCTGTCTCTGTCTCTGTCTCTGTCTCTGTCTCTGTCTCTGTCTCTGTCTCTCTCTCTCTCTCTCTCTCTCTCTCTCTCTCTCTCTCTCTCTCTCTCTCCTCTCTCTCTCTCTCTCTCTCTCTCTCTCTCTCTCTCTCTCGTCTCCTCTCTCTCTCTCTCTCTGTCTCTCTCTGTCTCTCTCTGTTTCTCTCTGTCTCTCTCTGTCTCTCTCTGTCTCTCAGCCAAGCCCTAAGAACTCAGCGTCCCCCGGGTGACGGTGCAAGCCGGTACTAAACCGGTGGTGGTGGCCCAGTGTGCCGCGGTGGACGGTAAGCCAGCGGCGGACATCTTGTGGCAGACAACGGTGCCTGGTAACCACAGCATCACGTCCAAGGAGGCGGCCGACGGCACGGTGACCGTGAGGAGCGAGTTCCGGATGGTTCCCACCGCCGCCGACCACGGCAAGGAGCTCACCTGCGTGGTGACGCAGCGCACGCAGGACGTGCCGCAGAGCTTCCCCATGAAGCTGTCTGTGGAGTGTAAGACAACCGCACACACACACACACACAGATATACACACACAACACTCACATGTACACACACACATATATACACACACACACACATACACCCACACACGTACACACCCTCACACACACTCAGATAAACACACACAACAGCCACATATACACACACACACCAACAAACATGCACATCAACACACTCACACACACAACCAAACTAACTGTGCCATAATAACATGCCCCCCCAGACCCTCCCACTGCATCCATCCAGGGCTATGATGAGAACTGGTACAGAGGCCGCAGTGAAGCCACCCTCGTCTGTGAGACAAACTCCAACCCTCCGGCCTCTGTCACCTGGACATCGTGAGTATCCCTCTGTGCATACGCTAGGGATGGGAATCTTTTGGTACCTCACGATTAGACTCGAATCAATTCTTGGGGTCACGAATCGATTAAAAATCGATTCACAATATTTGTTTTCGATTTTTTAATCCCACATTTGTATTTTCATTTGAATTAAAAAATAAATACATAACATTACAAAAACACATTTTTATCAATGTGAAGCGCCAGAAGACTGAATCGCAATTCAAATGTGAATCGATTTTTCCCCTCACCCCTTATACACGCACACACACATACACTTGCACACAGAGACACACACTCCATTACCTTTTGTCTCGCTACCTCTCCAACACACGCATACACATGAACGCACACACGTACACACACACCCATTCATGTGGTTCACACACCCTGTCGCTTCCGTCCCCCCCCTCCAGCCTGTCCGGGCCCATGCCCGACACGGTGCGGATCGAAGGGAACCGGTTAATTGTGCGGACGGTGGATGAGACAGTCAACACCACCTTTGTTTGCGAGGTGAAGAACCGGTTGGGCGTGGGCAAACACCAGTTAACCACTATTGTCATTGGTGAGTTACACACAGACACCAACATGCACACATGCGCACACACACACACACACACACACACACACACTGGGATCAGGGCTCGACTCTCAGTCTGTCAGCTGTCTGCTATGCTGGGTGCTGCAATGTCAATCAGTCAATTAGTCTGTGCCACAAGTACCACAATGGGAGTAGAACTCTGTTGGTGTGAGCCAGGTTGCCGGGAGTTTTCCTTCCTTCCTTCCTTCCTTCCTTCCTTCCTTCCTTCCTTCCTTCCTTCCTTCCTTCCTTCCTTCCTTCCTTCCTTCCTTCCTTCCTTCCTTCCTTCCTTTCTTGCTTCCTTCCTTCCTTCCTTCCTTCCTTTCTTGCTTGCTTGCTTGCTTGCTTCCTTTCCTTCCTTCCTCCTTTCTTCATATGTAACATCTTTAGCATTGCTCCGTGCCTCTTCTATTCCCCTTACTCTTGGTTTCTAATAAAAGTCTGCTTCGTCCGCATGCACTGTCAGCTGGTTTAGTGGTGTTCAGTCGTTTCTAGTGCTTTGCTTTGTGTGCTGGATGATAATGTTGGGAGAAAATATAATTTGGGGTAAGAGTGATCATCCCTGCTGGGTTGGGGGATAATGCATGCAGTGGTACTTTCTCCTCCTCTGGTGTCGTGCTCCCTCACACTGATCCAGTCCTTCACTACTCGCTGGCCTGCTAAGGCCCCACCTCATCTTCACTACACAGTCAGGAAGTACAGTATACTACTCTGTCTACCTCACTTGGAGGAAGCGTACTACTCTGTCTACTGCACTTAACAGGGAGTGTACTGTTCAGGGGACCTCACCTACCAGGAAGTGTACTGTTCAGGGGGCCTCACTTAACACTAAGTGTTGTACTCTTGTGTCTACCTGTGGGGACTACAGCAGTGTTAGTGAGAGAGTGGAGGTGTGTAGAGGCGTTCCTCACGAGGTAGTGCAAACAAGGGTGATCCGAGGCATCACTACTTTTAGAATCCGTGGGAATCCTGACGAGAAATCTCACAGTGTCGTTTTAGAGAACAAAGGGTCTCTGTGGGCACACACACGCGCATGTACATGCACACACACACATACACACACAGTAGTACAGCCAGGAAATGTGTAGGAGGTGGAGAAGTGAGCATTTTTCTGCTGCTCTTGCCAACTGTCTTATCTGAGAAGGCTGGTACTGTATCCCCCCACCACACACACACACACACACACACACACACACACATACACCCACACACACACAATCATTCCTGAGACAGGCAGAAAGTGTCTTATTCAGACTAACCTTGTCCTTGACAGATTGGTGATGTGTAATGACACAGTAGTAGGAGATAGTAGATAGATTGTAGTTTGAGATGGTCCATGTAGGACTGTAGAACTATGAAGTACATTGTCACTTTACACAGGTTACTGTACATTATGACCTTGAATAAATGAAACAAGTACATGGAATTTTATTTTGAAGGAACCACTGTGGAGTTCTTTCTTTGCTGTGGTAGGGATAACACCTTTAGTTTTTGAGTGAGGACCACAACAGCGCAAGCACTCACCTGTTAATTCCACTTCTAAGCCTCTTAAAACCTCCTCTGTTCTAGTAAAGCACAGATGAAAGTGTTGGGTTGTTTATCTCTGTGTGTGTTTGTATGCATGCGTGTGTGTGTGTGTGTGTGTGTTAAGCACTTGGCTGGTTGTGATGGTAACGAGCATTGACAGAGTTGTGGAGTTCTAAAGTGTGAAATAGTGTTACTCTTCCGGTTGGAGAGGAGATGAGCGAGTAGTATGGGAGGGGAGGGCACGGTGCAAGTCTTTCTCTCCCACTCCAGGGCTCTCAGGGCAGGGCCAGGTCGACATACCAGCTGGAGCTGTACACAGAGGGAGTTGGGGGGTGGAGAGAGACAGGAAAGGAGAGAGAGGAGGAGAGAAAGAGAGAGAAATGTCCTCTGTAACTGTCTGCGATGAATCGGGTGTTGTATTCAAAGGAGGGGCGGTGAGGTAGCGACCCTCCCTCCCTCCCTCCAGTTCCTCTCTTCCCAGTCCAGCTGGCCCCGGGGCTGTGCTCCATTGTCACTGCACTCTGGACCTGTACAGAGCACACTGGCCAATGGCACAGGCACTTCCTGGAACGCCGGGGGCCAGCCAGCCAACCAGATGCCCCCAGGGTGGCCCAGAAAGCTGACAGAGAATCAGATAAAATGTCTGTATCTAGCTGATTTAGGGGCTGAGTCGGACAGAGTTGTAGCAGGCTACAGCCTGTAGAATCAGATGGCCCTCTTGCCTGGTTACAGCCTTGAATGGAGCGAGGAGAAGAAGCCTCTCTGCACAGACAATGGAGGCTCCACTTTACATGTACATGTGAATGATGCAAGGGTATGTGATGTTCCAGTCACGGTTCACCCTTCAGTCTGTGAGGTATCTCTATGTCATGGCCGGTTGAAACACCATGAAAGATCGATGCGCAATTGAATGCGAGTTGAGCGCTACCTGGCACAAAGCTTAGGAGTGTGTGCGTGTGTGTGTGTGCAGTAGAGTGTGTGCGCATTTTTTTTTTCATTGGCTGAATGCGTAACTTTTTTACAGTAGAGCTAGGTTGTGAGAGTTTAGGTGCTGTGGCCTGGGCTTGCTAGTTTCTACTCACTTCATCCATAACCCCTGCCAAGTGTGGCTGAGCTGGATTCAGTTTGGAGGCCAGAACCTCCCTCTCCATCTACACATCTCTCTTTGCTCTGCCTGTTTGACATTCAAAGAGCATTGGAATGACATGTCTACTAGGTGTGTGTGATCACCTATTCTTGTGTGGTGGACAGGACCATGATTACAACATTACATACAGACGACAAAAAGACAAATGCTCTTCCTAATGGTTTTTCATTTCCTCAGTCTTGGAACTGTGAATGTTTTCCATGCCTGGCAGGCATGTCCTGACTCGTATTAGTGTGTGTGCTGCTACAGATTTCTATCCTGGAGGTCATGAAGCCACTTTTCAATTAGCCAGTAGGGGTGTTAGGTTATCTGCAGGAGGGAGAATTGAGAAAGGGGGAGGGTGGGGAGGAGGTGGGAGATGCGGGGGGGGGGGGGGGGGGGGGGGAGTTAGAGGGCTGGAGAGAGCTTGTAAGCCCGCTGTAATCCTCCAGGACTTGAATTGTTTTAGCTTTCCCCTCCTTTCTCCTTCGTTCCCCCGATCCTCCTCTCTCCCCCGCCGTCGGGCCTCTCTCTCTCTGCTCTGCTCTGAAAGAATAAAGCTGATCCACAATCTCTTACGTCTCTCTGTCCCCACCTCCCTTCTTTCTCCCTTTCTTATCCTATCCCCCACTCGCTCATTTGTCTCCTTGCATATTCACCCTATTTCTGTCTGTCTCCATCCCTCCATTAATCCACCCCTCTCTTCTGTGGCCCCATTTTGTACTCCCCCCACCACAAACTGGCCCAGTTACAGGAGAGGAGAAAAGAGAAATGGTAAAGAGGGAAAGAGAGAGACAGAATAGGCGAAAAAGAGCATGGAAAAAGAGGGAAGGAGGAGGCCCCTCTCCTCTCCTTTCTCCTCTATCGGTAGCCTACGTCTGGATCCAATCAGCTGGGCCGATGTGCTCCAGTTGACTTTCCCTGAGAAGCCAGTGCTGGCTGGCAGGCTAGCCCAGCGTGATGGCTCAGTAGCAGGAGAGCACTCAGACAGGCTGAGACCCACACTGGCATACTGCACCAGCTTTAGACACTTCATTAACAAGGGCATACGTGGGTGAGCCCTCTGGTAAAAGGCGTGAGGTAGCTAACTAAACATCGACGTTTGGAGTTCTTACGGTACATAAGCGATATGTTTGCAGATAGCAGAGTATATGTCGGGTTAGAAATAACGTTTCCCTTTTGAAACGGATTGTAAAATCGATTGTCCCAGTCGTTCCGTGGGCGGATTTGTTTCGAGTTCATGACAGCACAGAGGTGCTTCTCATGACGGGGGCAGTAACTGGGGTTTTTTGGTGAACTGGCTTGCAGAGCTCCAGCTCTGAGGTTTACATTCTTGTGGTGTTGTGTCAGAGAGGGAGGCGGCCAAGCCTGGATCTGGTCTTCATCCTTCACACACACACATGCACGCATGCACAAACAAACCATGCATTTACACACACACACACACACACACACACACACACACACACACACACACACACACACACACACACACACACAGACACGCATGCACACACAAACACATACTGTACACACAGGCACATCCACACGCTCAAACACATGCAGATGCAAACAGAGTGTGTGTGTGTGTGTGTGTGTGTGTGTGTGTGTGTGTGTTGTGACTCAAAGCAGGGGTTGTCACCAGGGGATCCTTCACTTCTGTCGGGGGTCTGGCATTGAAGAGCTCAATTATTGAAGAAATAGGGAAGCAAAGCTCTGTATGTGTGTGCGTGTTTATTAGATTATCTAGGGTGGATGGGTACGGAATTAGATGTAAAAGATAGCACTGAATGAAACACCAGGAAATGCTTTTCATGCATTTATTGTGTGCGTGCGTGCGTGTGAGAATCTGTATATGCATTAGTTCAATCACATCTGCTTGCTCTCAGAAAACTTCCAGTTACCACTTTGTATCTCAGGAAAAGAGGATGAAATAGACAAACAGCTGAGTAGCAGAGAGAGATCGAGGAAGAGAGAGAGAGGGTTTTCTTTCTTCTCTTCTGTGGTGTGTGAGTGGTAGTGTATTTTTCATCTGGTTTCCTGCATGACTGAATGGTGGGGGGAATTGAGAATGATTTCAGGAAATGTCGTTCCTGAGGGGAGACCTGAATGAGGCGTGATTGAGGATTGATATCGTCATGGTAACACAAGGTGGTCGCGTGATTGTGTGTGTGGGAGGGGGGGGGGGGGAAGAATGGTGAGGAGGTAACTGGCTGTAACAGCTATTTAGTTGATTCTATGGGCCTGCATGTTGGCAAAACCATTCCTCCTCACCCTCCTTCTCTCCTCATTCCTCCTCACCCTCCTTCTCTCCTTATTCCTCCTATCCCTCCTTCTCTCCTCATTGCTCCTCACCCTCCTTCTCTCCTCATTCCTCATCACCCTCCTTCTCTCCTCATTCCTCCTATCCCTCCTTCTCTCCTCATTGCTCCTCACCCTCCTTCTCTCCTCATTGCTCATCACCTCCTTCTCTCCTCATTCCTCCTCGCCCTCCTTCTCTCCTCATTCCTCCTCACCCTCCTTCTCTCCTCATTCCTCCATCCCCGACCTCAGTGTCTCAATTCATCCCCTGTTCAAAATCTCACTCACCTAATTGTAACTGAGATGGTTGTTCATTTGCCTGTGTGTGTGCATGTTTGTGTGTGTGTGTGTGTGCTTGGACTTGAATCTCTTCACATGACAGTGATCTAGGCAGTGATATAAGCCCCCTGTGTTCTGTCATTTTTATCACCCTATGGTGTTCATTTAGAGATGATCACTCTCCTCTCTCTTACCCTACCCCTCTCGCTCCATCCCTCCTTCCCTCACTCCTTCCCCCTCCTCTCATCCCATGATGTGCACGACAATCCCTCCAGGTCCGCTGTCTCATCCATTTGGCCCTGTGTGTGTGTGTGTGTGGGCCCTGTGTGTGTCCAGATTGGAGTGGCTCAAGCAATGTGTATTGGATGTGTTCCTGGGTTACAGCAGGACAGCAGCTTAACTAACTGACCAATTTAGACCATGGGGTGAGGAGTGGGAAGGGGCTGGAGGGCTGGGAGGGGATGAGGGCGGTGTTGGTAGATAGCGTTTGCTCAGTACGCAGACGACTGTGTGTTCTCCATGCATGACTACCATACTGTAGTTCTAACTAAAGTGGTATAGTCACACCTTACCTCACCTAGATCTATCTACCTCTCTCCTTATCTCTGTCCATTCATCTGCTCGTCCGTCTGTCCCTCTGTGTTTCACACCGTCTGGTCCCAGCCTAGACTTGGTCACATTGGCAGGAAACGTATTACTCTCCTATTTCTGTTTCAATCTCAACTGAAACAAGATTGGACAAAATGGCAAACTTGGCTCACACCAAACCTAGGAGTGTACAAGGGACCGTAGAGCTGGGCGCACAAAAGGGGGGGTTGGCGTCAAAAACTGGCAACCCAGCTGGGGGGAGGAGCCCTGACCCCATGAAAAAATAAAAAAAATAAAAACGTTGACATCACTGACGTCACAGACTGATGACATCATCTCACTGCACCCTCAAGAACTACAACAGTACTGCTACCACTGCTGCTGTGGAGTGCCAACTAAAACCAAACGAGCACCCCCCATCCTCCCTCCTCCCATTTGTTGTCCCCCCCCCCCCACCCCCTCTGCAGAGCCCTCGGTGAACCCGTCCAGTGCAGGGGTGGTGGCTGGGGCCATCATTTCCAGCATCCTTGCCCTCCTATTGGTCGGTGCTCTCATCGGCGTCCTCATCAACTGTAGCCGTCGGCAACGGCGTGCTGGAGGAGGTTACCCTGGCAATGGTGACTTGGCAGGCGGAGCCTACGGCAACAAGGCTCGTCTCTTTGGCTCCGGCAAGAATGGAGGGGCGGGGCCTAACAACAACGGCCCCATTTATACATACCGGGAGAACCAGCTGGGGGCGCTAGGAGATAAGGCTAGCAACTACCGCACGACCGGTACCGGAACCGACCCCGCCCCATCGGCCCACAACATCCTTCTCAGCAGCGAGATGGACGAGGTGGAAAGGAGGAAGTTCAATCATTGCCTCGACGACAGCCTGGAGGAGGAGGAGGAACGCTACGACAGCTTTGGTGTCAACATGGCGACGGCCTATCATATCGGGCGGGGCGACGAGGAGATGGCCGTTTACCTAGACGACGACATGGAATCTCAGAGGGACGGCTCTGTCATCTCCCGGACGGCCATCTATGTGTGATCAGGCCACCAGGGAACGAGAGAGATAGAGAGAGAGAGAGAGGACCCCGCAACACTGCCTTCTACCCTAAAGCTCCACTATCTAGCTCTGTCTGCTGCTGCATCTCCATCCATCCTCCCTCCATCCTGCACGACGCACACTTTCACCACACTCATCACGCTTTTCTACGAACAAGAAAACGAGACAATAAAAAGATACGTTGTTCATCTTAAAACACTGACTGGTGATGGAGGGATGGATGTCGTACGTATCAATGCACTGAAGGTCTGCACTGATTTAGATGTGTTGAGGGAAAAGTGATGAAAACACAGAAGAAGAAAGAAACGTACTGTCATGTCATTGTTGTACAGTGCTGCTCACCACCAGAAATGACCTCTGTGTTCCCGGCTGCTTCTCCGGCTGAGCAATGTGGTCGGACATGATGTTTGGTGGTGTGACGGAGTGGACATGTTTGACTCGTCATGGAGACTGAACATGGGGCCATCGTAGCCTTGGTTACTGCTTCAAGACTTACTGTTCTTCTCCTCCCGGGGTAGAGGGCGGGATGGAGACACATTTCCGCGCATGCGCACACACACACACACACACACACACACACAGACACATAATCTTCAAGATCTTTCTTCATCCTGACCAAGGAGTAGAGGGGGGTTCAGATACAAGTGGTCAAAGCTGTGTGTGTATCTCTACCTGTCTGTCTGTCTGTCTTGTCTATTCTCGGAGAGATGTTGTGTAACTGTGTTGTATCATCACAGATTCTTCAGCACCCTCAAGGCGGAGGGGGTGGGTGGGGGTGGGGTGGCAGTGCAAATCTACATTTACTGTCAATGAGTCATAAACTAGATATGATGAACATGTGTTGTCAGTCTCACAAAGTGTGTCTCCCACTCCATTTCACAAATGCAGCACATATCAATCTCGCTCTCTGTTCCATCAGATTTCTGTATTTAGTTTCAGTATCATACTGTGTGATGGGATGGGTGATATTTAGGTTGGGAAGGTGGGGTAGGCCAAACAAACTCCTTTATCCACAGGGCCAACTAGCCAGCCAGACAGTCAGCCAGGTTGACAGTCAGCCAGGTTGACAGTCAGCCAGGTAGACAGTCAGCCAGGTAGACAGTCAGGGGAATACCCCCTATCCACATGCTGAGTGACTGGCTCCTGTAACAAAGCCTGACATCTGCCCGGCGACAGGCGACACCTAGTTGCCTGCTAGACAGACACTGGGTGTTTTGTCAGTCCCGCTAATTAATGCAGAAAGTCTATAGCACCTCTATTCGGTCCCTGATTACCAGCTACAGTAGCTATTTGATCAATCAAGCACCACACGATAGCTCTCTTTCTAATGGAAATACATGTATTTTAAGCTCCCAAAACCCAGCGAACTGGCAGGATATTAGATATTTTCGTATTCCCCCTCTACCCTTTATTATTATATATTTTCTTTTGCTCAATACAAGCCATTCTGGATGTAATGTTTAATTCAGAAACTGGCATGAGAGTGTGACATTATTCTGGGGAGGGTGGCAGGGGAGGATGCAGGTACTGGATCATGCTCATATTGAACTCTCCTGATGAAACCAGCTAAGCCTCAGAATTAGACACGAGCTACACCACACACGCACCCACCCACGCACACACACACACACACACACACACGGAGGAACGCAACCTGGAACCCTAACAAAGTGGGAGCTCCAGATAAGGCTTGTTGGGTGTTAGTGTAGAACATGCGCCTGCCTGGTGCATTTCTCCAGAAAAGGCTGATAGCCACCTAGTTGGCTACGCTAATCCGTCTGGAGACCCAGTATTTTTAGCTGTGATATGAACACATCGTTACCCTATTAAAAGCACATTTAATATGCCTTCTAAGTATGTGTATGGGCGTGGTTAATTTGCGCATGTGTCTGCGTGAGGGTCATTTGTATGCATCTTTGGTAATGTTTGTGTGTTTGGTAACGTGTGTGTGTGTGCGTGTGTGTAAGGGTTATCTTGGTACATGTGTTAGGGAACCATTAGGGCTAAGCCTGCCTGCATATGAGTTTTAGATTCTAGGAGACTGCAGACTTGACACGCTGCCAGACATGGAAAGAGGCCTGATTCACCCCACAGTGTATTCTGCTTCCGGATTAGCAATGTTCACTTTAGAGAATCGTCCGTGTGTGTGTGAGTGCTAGAGTGTGTATTTGTACTTGCCACTTTCACAGACCAGATTTAGGTTGCTCAGATTTGTGTGTGTGTGTGTGTGTGTGTGTGTGGGTGGGTGTGCAGGCAGCCCACCCCATGCTGATTCCCATTGCATTAGGCTAACATGCTGAAGTTACTTATCATAATGTCCTCCATATGCATGTCTAAGGCCTATCATTACAGGATATGTGACTCACTCATCACTCATCACTTTCCCAGACCCAGGACACAGAGAACAAGGTGCACACATACAAACACACATACATACACACACACACACAGACACACAGCTGAATTTCAAATACCATTGACAATACGGTAAGCCTCATTCAGACTTTGGAATTCTCGAGTTTTACGATCTGGGAATCCCATAATCTTAGAATGTGTTCTGTTCCACATTCCACGGGTTCTGTCTGCAAATAGAATCTTGCAAAATGTGGACATGGAATGTGGAGCACAGCCTGTGTTTTTAAGCCCCTCTCAGAATACAGTATAGTCTGAAGGATACAATAATATCACAACACCATCATTTGTGTTGGCCGTCCAGGCTGTCAGTGTAAATAACCTGGCCCCTCAACTGGTCTGTCTTGTTGGTTGATATCAAAATCTGATCACTTGAACACTTAATTGCATTATCACAGTTGTGTTCCATATGATGTTTGTGAGACCGGGTATTGTTTAATACTTTTATTACTGAGTGATGAAAGTTATGTTCTAACGTGAGGTGTTGGTTGTGTGTAAACTGGGATGTACAGTAGGCTGTCTATGTAAGATAATTATGAAAGTGTGTATTTATCTACAAGAGTCCCTGTGAAAGATAAGATGTTATTTATAACTGATGTAAATAGCAGTGAAATGGTCAATTAACAGACACATAAAAAGAAGACAAGTTTCTTTCAACTTGTCAGCTCTTTCTCTCTTTCTCTTCTCTTGCCACCTCTCCATCTCTCCCTCTTTTTCACTCCTTACATCTCTCCTCGCCCTCCTCACTTTCTCCATCTCTCCCTTTCTCTCTTTCCCTCTCTCGTTCCCTCCCTCCCCCTGCTCTCCATCTGTTATTAAGATGAAAGAGCGAGTGAGCCGGACTCTGCAGGGCTTTAAAAGCCCTGTGATCCCTCCTCCAGCAGACACGGAGCACATTTGATGTTATGTTATTGAGGGATGGGTGATGGTGCTGCTTGTTAGGACCATGTCAAAATAATACAGTGTAATTTTTCTGCCACACATTTCCCAGCCACGGCCCATGGACGTTTATTTTTAAAAACCCTAAATGGGTCACGTCATCTCCGTAAATTCTTGTCCGGCTTCAAAAATATAAAGACAACCAAACAAAGCCTTAAATGTCCTCCTCCCGCTCCTCATGTTTCTCCTGGTTGTACATAGTATAAATAAATCATCGTGCAGCATCACTAATGTATGTGGACACGTGCAGGCTCTGCGTTCTCTGCCTGCCAGGGGCAGCTTGCTGAATGAAAACGCATTGGTGGCTATTGTTCTTTCTTGTTTCGCTTTTTTTTTGTTTTTTTACAATGTTGACAAAAATGTACCCTACAATGATATTACAATGGTTCTGGTCAGAGCCGGGCCAGCTGACACTGTTCCGCTCTCTGTCACTGTCATTTTACCGCGGGTTTAAATATGCTGTGGCTCACCGTTGCCGTGGTGTTTTCGTTTGAAATCTGTCGCCCGGGCTTCTTTCTGTCACATTATTTTTGTATTCTGGTGTTCATATTAAAGTGTGATGGGTTTATAAATATGACCAGCCTCATCGAAGATATTCTGTGTCTCAAGGGAATATTTTTTTCAACTGCGATTTTAACGATGTTTCTCTTTTAACTACACATTCATACATCTGAATATTTATTACAGTAAATATCTATTTTTGAATTAGTTAATAATCCATATATAGACCCACTGCAGTTTCTTTATCTACATTAGATGTCTGACATGTCCACTATATAGAAACCTTTTGGGTCCAGCTGGGTCTCAATTACTTACTTTTACTGTATAAAATACACTGAACCCAGAGCATGGTTTCTCCCTGTACTGCTCAGGTGGTAGCACAGTGCATAGTCCAAAGTCCATTGATTCAGATGTTTAATTCCCATGGGTGCCTCGCAAACATCCCTGAAAAATATATCATATACCCGCTCTAGTTTTTTGAGCATGTGCTGTTAGACTGTGTAGAGCTAAGTAGGTAGACACAGTGCCGTGCCACACATACATAGCTAGACTATCAGTATGTGAAACAGACAGAGCTGGAGAGAGAGTGTTTTACTGTGTAGAGTCCTCTCTCGTCCCACTCCTGTCGCCTTGACTACGTCTCAGTGCTGCACTTTGTCATCCTCGCTCTCAACTGTGGGTTTGATTGCTCATGACTGCGAGTCCCGGACCTATCGCCGGCGGGTTGAGTTTGGCGAGAAAGAACAGACAGTCTACCAGGTGGGGAGAAAGGGAGAGAGAGCAAGAATGAAAGAGTGATAGAATGAGAATGAGAGAATCAAGGAGGAAGAGAGTGAGAAGAAAGGAAGACAAAGAGAAAGATGTAAAGATTGAAGAGCCCAAGACCAGGAATCCTGAAAGATTCAGTTGACCTAAAGGAGAAATCAGCTGTTTGTAGATGAGGGATAATCACATCCTGCTCTCGTTGTTCCCCAAGCACGAAACAGACCCCACTCACCAACAGAACAATGGATCTGAGAGACCAAACACATTCGTTTTCCCTGTGTTTAGAGAGATGAGAGGGTGAGAGAGGAAAGGGTGAGAGATAGAAAACTACAGTACAGAAGACAGGCAGTATGTGGGATTTGAACCACCCCACTAGGCACATGGGATTCAACCCCATCTGTATCTCACAAAGACAGGCAAGACACCAAACCACCCCTTCTCCATGTATTTACAACACAGAACAATCAGCTTGGCAACTGAAGTGTTCTGCTTCACCAGACTACCCACCACCTTCCGTACGCACGTGCCTCCCTGTGTGACAGGTAGAGCGTATCTAGGTCGAGCCATCGGAAGGTGAAGAATTGTGACAGGTTTAGACAATTTGTGTAGTCTTACCTCAGCCCATCACAGCGGAGCGATGGCAATTTGTTGTGTCTGCGCGTGAGGCCTGGACCCATCTGGCGCCTAACGACTTCACCGCCTCTCACGGATGCTGTTTCCTGTGCTTTTGCGTCGCGGAAGAGTCACAGAAATTATTTGTTGTTATCTAGGCCTGTGCGTTTGTGTGTGTGTGTATGCTCTTGACTGTCAGATAAAAGCTTTTTTGATTGTTTTTTACATTCAGAGGTCAGCTGGCTGAGTGGCATTTGACAAGTCAGAAGACCAATTCAGTATGTAATTCTTGTGATTGAATATATACGGTTTCCTTGTTGAAGAAACAACACAACACACTACCAAAGTCAAATGCAGAGTGTTAATAATTTGAACCAGAACTGCAGGCTTCCCATTAGTAATATTTCTTTGTTCTATTCTTTGTGTAATGCCAGTGTTTATAAAGCCCATCTCCAGCAAGCAAAAATGTTTGTTTTTTTGCTGACCTGTAAATGTTGTTTAAACATGGACTCAGTTTCAACTGTATTTAGCCAATCTAGCTCACCTCCATAGAAACCAAACCCTGAGGCTGTCTGCAGGACCTGATAGCCCTGTGTGTGTGTGTGTTTGTGTGTGTGTGTGTGTGTGTGCTTATCTGCCTTACTGCCCTCCCCACTATTGACAGGCCCCTAATGGCCATGTCTGTCTTGGTTTAATGGACAGGCAGTAGTGTGGATGCCCACAGGGGTCCTCCACTACGGATGTGTGTCAAGCCCTTGGGCCTCCTTTTCTCCTCTCCTCTTCACTCCTCTTCTCTCCTGTCCATCACCTCCTCTCCACTACTCCTTCGTGTCCTCTCCTCCTGCTCTCCTCTCCTGTCTACCACCCCCTCTCCTCCTCCTCGTCCTCTCTTTCTGCTCTCCTCAGTCTGAATGGATTGACACAGATGGATGGTCAAAGGCCTAGGGCAGCTTGGGCACTCTCCTGGTTGTCCTCAGACTGACAAGCTGGGGGTGATGGAGGTTAGGAGGGGAAGGGAGAGAACACGAGGCAGGGACGGAAGGGGAAAGGGATTTCCTGGCTTCTCTCCAGTGTCTGGATTGAGACAAAGACTGGGACGAGCAACATACCTTACATCCTTTGTCTCTTTCCCTGCCTCTGCCTCTACCCATGCTTCTGCCTCTATACCTGCTTCTGCTGCCATACCTGGTTCAGCAGCTATCCCTCCTTCTATCCCTCCTTCTACATTTACATTTATGCATTTAGCAGATGCTTTTATCCAAAGCGACTTCCAAGAGAGAGCTTTACAAAAGAGCATAGGTCACTCACTGATCATAACAACGAGATAGCCCCAAACAAACGTTCTGAATCCTCTGGAGAGGGCGGGTTGCGCATGCTGGGAGACCGGCGAGCAGCGAGTTTCAGTAGTCCAACTTTGAGAGGACAAGTGCTTGGACTAGCAGCTGGGTGGAGTGCTCAGACAGGTATCGCCTGATCTTCCGGATGTTGTAGAGGGTGAATCTACACGACCGGGAGACCGCAGCAATGTGGGCCGTGAGGGAGAGCTCGTCCTCCATGGTCACCCCGAGGTTCCTGGCAGAGGATGAAGAGGTCACCGTCGCCGATCCCAGGGTGATTGAGAGATCGTGGGAGATGGACGGTTTGGCCGGGATGATGAGGAGTTCTGTTTTGGCAAGGTTCAGCTGGAGGTGGTGCTCGGTCATCCAGGCGGAGATGTATATGAGGCAGGCCTCGATCCTAGCTGAGATCCCCGGATCAATCGGGGGGAACGACAGGTACAGCTGCGTGTCGTCAGCATAGCAGTGGTAGGAGAAGCCATGGGAGGTGATGATTGGTCCAAGCGAGGTGGTGTAGAGGGAGAAGAGGAGGGGTCCAAGGACGGAGCCCTGTGGGACACAAGTGGAGAGCTGGCGGGAGGGCAGTTTCTGTGGAGTGGCCAGTCTTGAAGCCCGATTGGTTGGGGTCAAGCAGGTTGTTCTGAGAGAGGAAGTTTCCTTCTATCCCTCCTTCTAGCCCTGCTTCTATCCCTCCTTCTATCCCTCCTTCTAGCCCTGCTTCTATCCCTCCTTCTATCCCTACTTCTATCCCTCCTTCTATCCCTGCGTCTATCCCTGCCTCCATTTCCGCCTCTGCTCAAGTCACACTTAATGCGTCGCAGAACCTTTGACACAGTTCAAGTCTTAAACTTTAATGAGGCAATTCTTTTTTTTCTTCATTACTGTGATCCTGTCTTTCCTTTCTCACAAAGGTGAGGTGTGAAGGTGTGACCACAGGGTGGAGATATTTACAGTAAAGAAGTGTGGAGATGTATTTCTTAACTAGACAGCTTCTCTTGTCTACCTCGTTAGCTTCCTCCTGGGCTCAGAAACACATGACTCCGCAGAGCAGCAGTGTTCCAGAGGTTTCTCTCCTCCTCTTGATAATTATACAAGCAGTTCTTATTTCTGCTGATGATCCTCCCATGGCTTCAGCCTCAGCCATGTGTTATGTGTCCTACAGTGAATGTCTCTGTCCCGAGGTTATATCATTCTCTCTTTTATATTGTTATTTCCCATTGTAACGCAGGATCCCGTGTCTGTCTTTGAACAGCTATTAGCTCTCATCATTTATTCAGCGAGCTATTTCTGTTATCTCTCCACATGCACGTACACTCACACTCACGCACACTTGACGCATACGCCCAAACCTACTGGCGTGTGTGCATTTAGACACAGTAAGTTGTTAAGGAGAGATAAGGAGAGTTAACATAATTCTGAGAGTGTGTGTATGTGTGAGGAAGGGGTAATTTGGGGTACTAAGAATAGATGTGCAAGACGTAATTGATTTTGATGCAATGTGGAGGGTGTGTGTGTGTTTATGTGTGCATGTCTGTGTGTGTGTGTTTGTGTGTGTGTGTATCTGTGTGTTTGTGCGTCTGGCTCCAGGCGTCCAGAGCAACGCACAGTGTAGTAATCCATCAGTTCCCAACACACTGCTCCCACTCTGGGCTCTCTGCTTCTGGAACATACTGCCTGGCCAGGAGACAGAGAGATAGGAAGAAAAAAGATTGAACGTGACGCATGTCTGCGTGCTGGGATGGATTGAGAGAATTCTCTTTATGCTGCTCATCATCTTAGCAGAGAGAATCAAAAAAGAACACGAATGGGATCTGTAGAAGAAGTTTGTGTGTGTGTGTGTTTGTGCTGTGTGTGAGAGAGGGAGAAAGAGAGATTGGACATCTTTGTGTGTGTGTGTGTGTGTGTGTGTGTGTGTGTGAACGTGGGTGTTTTTACTGTAATCTACAGTAGGTGGGTATGCTAAAAAGCTGAAAAGCCTTTGTATTGTACTGCATTGAAATCGATATGATCTTCTGGGGATGTCTAAAGCTTTATCCTGCCCACAACCTCACCATCTCTACTTCTGCTTGAGAGAAGAGATGGGAAAGAAAGAAGAGAGGGAAACAGGAAGAGTGGAAAGGGAGGGTGAGACGCGGTATAAAGAGATGGAGAGAGATATAGATTAATTTCTCCATTTCACGGCGGTGGAGAGCCAGCCTCCTCTTCTCCTCTACTCATCCCTCTCACATGTCTGTCTCATCTCGCTCTCCGGCAGTCTGTTCACCTGCCGTTCTCCCCTCCCGCTACTCACGCCCACCATCCCCCCCTCTCGTCTGTCCTCGCCATCCATAAGCTCGACCTGCAAACGCACCCCCTCCATTCACTCTCTTGCTCTTGCCACAAGTTGGCTTCCTTTTCATTCCATCTCCATCACTTCCTCCCCCGTCTTTCTCCTTTTGGAGAGTTTGCGACAGAGGCTTCTCCATGTCTCCATCCCTCATACCCTGGTCTGACCCGCTTTCCCCTTAATCTCCCGCTGTCCTTCCACCTCTCTCCCTCCCTCCCTCCTTCCCCACTCCTTTCATCTCCCTAACATATTGACGGACTGATAGATCATGTCTTGTTGCCAGGAAGGTATGCAGGGGAACTCTTCACCAGACCTATCACTTTTATTTCTCCTCTCATCCCAGCATATCAGACGTGTTCCTGCTATAACGGAGGGTTCGTATCCTGATACACACCTCCACTAATCCCTCGCTCCATCTGTCTTTAGCATTACGTCAAATACAGACACACACACACAGATGCTGAGCGCACACACATACTGCACACACATATTCTCCCTCTTTCAGAGTCTTAGTTGTCAGTGGGTGGATTTTGTTT
>NC_090067.1:7428206-7452845 GCF_038355195.1 Osmerus mordax
CCACTCTTCAGTAACAAGGTTGATAGTCTGATTAGTATCCTACATCTGTGTCCGCAGTGTTACTAGACACATATTAACCCACGGTCACCTTTGTGACCTACCATATATTAACCCACGGTCACCTTTGTGACCTACCATGATGCCTAAAGGACCCCACAAAACAGCCTTGTGTCTCCCCAGGGATTGTGTGTCCTCAACGTTGTTTGTGTGTTCCAAATAATGCATGGTCCTATACTGGACTTACACTATTGACCTTGACTATTGACTATTGCACGCTCGTGTGTGGCAGAGTGTTTGTGTGTTTCTTGGAGTGTGCATGTGGCAGTACGTATGCAGTACTTTCCAGATACTCGCTCAGGCCATTGGCCTTCAACTGAGCCGTGCACAGTCACTGTCACTGAGATTATCACTGTGCTGGCCTCGCCTATTCATGTCAGTGTGTGCGTGCGTGTGTGTGTGTGTGTGTGAGAGAGAGAGAGCCTGGTAGTGGTGTTTGTTGCAATGTGTGAGTGTATGTGTGATTTCTTATGTGCGTGTGTGTGTGTGAGTGTGCTTGGTGCCCAGCAGTGCACCATTGTCAGTCTTTGTGGGAGTGTGTTTGTGTGTGTGTGTACGTGTATCCATTTGGACTCCCAGTGTTCGCTGAGTGAGCATACTGCATTTTCAAAATGCCGTATATAATTATAGATTTTGGGATTTGCCAAGATGGATTCAATCTCGCTCCCTTTCACTTGTTTTTCCTCTCTCTCCCTCTTTGTCACTGCTTTCTCTCTCCCCCCTTCCTCGCTCTCTCCCTCTCTCCATCCTGCTCTCTTTTTCCCTTCCTTTCTCAGCATGAATAATACAGATCCATCCACAGCTTGCTACGAAATAAGGAAAAGCCTGAGCGTGTATCTTATCAGCCTGTTTTCTCTTGGGGTGAATTGAGAATCTGGTGTGGCAGTTGATTGCTGGGAAAGTATGTATGTGTCAGGTGCAAACCCCCCTTCGCCTTTGTGCATGGGTGTGTCGGTGCGTGTGTTGTGTCTTTTCCAGTGAGTGGTTAAACAAGTGAATTGACTATGTATGTTTGCATGGTTTACAGTATGTTAAGAGGACGTGTGTGTGGGCCTCTCATGCCTTGCATTGGAAAGCTCGTGTGTGCTCAGTGAAGTGTGTTCTGGGGTGTGTGTTAGTGTGTCTAAGCATGATGAGTGTGTATGTTTGTGTGTGTGTGTGAGAGAGAGAAAAAAAGAGAGACGCGGGGTAGACAACGTCCCCAAGTGTGACTGGAACAGTTGTCTCCACAAATCGTCCGTGTGAAGAGAAAGACCAAGTGCTTCTACTTGACACACACACACGCACGCGCATGCACACGTACTGTGCACACAAAGACACTCTCACATGCACTTGGATGCTTGTTCTCACATGCGTGCTTTCTTTCACGTGTACATCCTCACACATGTAAAGACACAAGCAGATGGTAAAGAGAGATAGAGCAGAGCAAGAACCAAACGAGAGGGGGAGGATGAGGTGCAGGAATTTGTCTGAGGTGAAAACAGTCATCTAGTTAGGCAGCTGAGAGGACCAGATGGAGGAGAGGATGGAGGGATGGAGGAGAGGGTGAAAGATGGAGGGATGATGCATGGGGGGAATGAAGGTATGGATAGATGGGAGGATGAAGAAATGAAGGGGTGGAGGGGATGGAGAGAGAGAGAGAGGGGGGGGAGGGGGGGGGGGGGGGGGTCAGGGCAAGCACACTTGGTGTTTCTGCGAGCGTGGCATGTGGGCCGGTGGGCAGCGATCACACTCCCCGTTGGTGATTTCTCACCCCCTCCCCCGTTGTCCATCCTTCTCCCTCCCTCCCTCCCTCCCTCCCTCTGTTTAGAGCTGTGGAACAAGCTGCCTCCCAGGAGGCCGCCTACCCTCTGCCTAAGCTCTGTGGAGGAGGAGGAGGAGGGGGGGGGTCGTGTGTGTGTGTGTGCATGTACCCACAATGCCCATACATCTGTGGTGACAAAGTGCCTCTAATCTACCCTTAGCAACACTGCATCTGTGCGTGTCTTCCATACACCTCCCCCCACACCCCCACCTCACAGAAACCCTATCCAGAGTAGCCACCTACACAGCTGAGGCCCTTGAACCTTCAACCGTCCCCACGCAGCATCAGACAAAGGAGCAAGGGTGACAGCCCCCCTCCCCCCTCCCTCCCTCCCTCCCTCCCTCCCTCCCTCCCTCCCTCCCTCCCTCCCTCCCTCCCTCCCTCCCTCCCCCCCCCCCCCCCAAACACACACACAGGTCCTCTGACCAGGCTGAACGCTACTGTTGCTTGTTTGTCGGTGTGCTACAGTATCCGGCAATCTCTCGCCTCCCTCTTTCTGTTTCCTCTCTTCCTCCCGTGTCTTGTTTTGTAGCATCAGTGAATTCTCTAACCTCCCCCTGGGACCTGATCATAAGTTTCAATCAAGCTGAGAGTTCCACTGTTCAGAGGTCAGCCTTGGTGGGCTTTGTCAACGAGGACCACGTCACGCAGTGCCGGCATCGACCGGCAGCGCGGGGGCGGAGGTTGCGTGTTTGGCCTTTCATCTATTTTCTTTACTCTTTCTCTGCTTACGCTGTGTTTCCATGATTTCTGATGGCGCGGCTTTGTGTGGCTGACATTAGGAGTGACGGGATGAATAAGACCTTCCCATCCGACTGCTGTGTCCTCTTCTCCCGTGTGTTTCTGCGACAGAGCCGTCCTCCACGGTCAGCGACCAAGCCGCAGCTGGGGCCGCTCACGCTGATTGTTGACAGGTTCCCCCCCCCAAACATGCCGACGCTCGCCATCTGCCCCGCCAACACCGGGTCTATCAGCCGTTTGATCACAAGGGTCACCTGTTCCAAGGACATCACAAAGGGTGGAGCTGGTTGTGGTGTGTGTGTGTGTCGGGGGATGTGGGGTTACTACTAGTCTGCTAATAAAACACCTGGGGTGCGTTTGATTTGGTTTACCCAGCGCCAGTGAGAACCGGGGGATGTTTCGATGGCAGTAGATGCTAGATGTTGGGTGAAATGGAGCCAGTGCTGTATTGATTGAGTGTTGCAGTGCTCTCTGAGGGAGGGTAGCATGACACACCTTGTGCTACCTCACTACATGCCCCACGGCTGTGGGTATGTGTGTGTGTCTCTTTGTGTTTGTGTGTGTAACAGAGAGTCGGAGAGAGTCGGCGTGTGTGTGTATGTGAGGGGGAGCTTGTCGCCTCCTGTTAGCTCACGGAGTGCTTCCTGGTACCCACAGGTAACTGGCTTTGACATGCCTTAAACACGGATTGTGGAATGTAGCCCCCCTCCCCCCCCCCCACACACACACACACACATACACACCTGCCAACGTGTTACAGGGTTGTTGTTCCCTCTAGTTCTGAAATGGTCTAATAAACAGTGTACTCAGAACCGTATAAGCAGCAGAGTATTGTAGTTCTGGTAAACAGGAACTGGCAGATTAAACAGGTTTCACCCCCAGGATATGACCAAAACCAGCACCTACACACACCTGCTCAGTTTACACAAAAACACACACACACACACACACACACTCTACATTCTACACAGACGCATACAGTACACAACCCAAATCATGCAAACAATAACACACACAGACACACACAGTGTCACAGCAAGGTGACAAAGGGCAACCCAATTGAGGACCACCCATTTTTTTTTTACAATACTGATGTAGTGGACTGGTATACTATCAGTATCTGAATCCATTGCTGACAGATAGAGTTTGGTAGTTTTGTTGATTCAGGAGTGTGAAACAATGCATAGAGAAACAGAGATGGTTAAGCAGTCAAACTTATAATAGGAGCACATCTCTGTGTGTGTATGGGTGTCCATGCCTCTTCACGCAAGACTGACTTCTGTGTAGTAATTAGGTAGTATCATTAACAGCCATTGGCGTCAAGCAGCTCTCCTCTGCTTTCATCGGCTCTCTGATTAGTCTGATCTTGACCCCCCCCCCCCCCCCCCCCCCCCCACACACACACACAAAGAATGAAAGCTAGAGAGAGAGACAGATAGTTACAGAACACAGTGTCTATATTCTCCTGCATATTTATGGTTGTTCTAGAACTTACCATGAATACGGCATGTTGACAATACTATCTAAGTGACTCAAATAGTCCTGCCCATGTCATCATCCTGCACTCTTAGACAGTGTGTGTATGTGTGTGTATGCGTGTGTGTGTGTGTGCATCACCCTTGGGTAGTGTTAGTCAGGGGAACACACTGTTCCTCCTCCACATTATAATATTCTCCTTAATGTGGCTTGATCAGGACTAATGGACCACAACTGTTGACTCTCAGGGGCTCTGAGCTTCAAATGTGTGTGTGTGTGTGTGTATTCTGCAGAACAACACTGTCTTCTCCAAACAATTATGCTTATTGCATTCTCAGTATTCTTTTGTCTGTCTGTGTTTGTGTGTGTGTGTGTGTGTGATTCGGATGCTGCAGAGTGTAGCATCCTGTTGTAATGTTGTCATCACAGTATGTGAATGGATCTGCTAACTATGTGCGCCAGAGCCGCCTCTCCTGGTGACGGCTGCCTCTGTGAGAGAGTGTGTTGATTAAGGTGTCGATTGGGGTGTGTTTGTGTGTGTGTGTTTTTTTATGTCGGGGGGTGTGGGGGCGGCGTTTCTGTCTCGAGGGAAGAGCCAAACAGAAGAGTTGTCATCCATCTTTGTGATTGTGGCTTTTATACTTACTGAGGGGTTTACAGTGAAGGTGACTCATGTTAGAATGGGCATGTTGGCAGCGCTCCCATCAGTTTACCCATCTGTACAACAACCTTGTTGGTATCTTCTTCTTACAAGACTATAAATCCCCAAACTCATGAATGGCAGCAGTAGCTCCTACCCCACACATGATAAACAGTCTCATGAAGGTAAGACAGGTATTGGCCTAATGCAAGGCAACTTTGCCTTGTCCATGACCTGTCTGAAGTTTTCTTCCTATTTAAGGATTATTTTAATATATATTTATAAATATAGTATATGTAATCATGGAAAAATGAGATAAAAATTCAGGTTAAAGATGTTGGTCGTTTTTGTCCAAAGCCTGTCACAGTAATGTGCAAAAATCTCTGTGGAAAACATCACCTTGTGTTAATGCAGTTCTCCTGGCTTTAGTATCATTACAACAAGCACACAATTAAAACCAGGTTGGATAGTCAGTACTTCTGCAGGACAAAACTAGTTTTTTCGAGATGTATTGTTTTAGCGTAAACAAAAGTAAATGCTTGGCACGGCACTATCTAAGTGTAATACTAGTTCTAGAAATACAGAAACATTTTTGTCAGTTGCTTGCTTGAACCCCTTTAAGCAAATTCAGTTTTTCGGTTTTTCGGACACAGTTAAAATTGTATTATTAAAAACCCTGATTATAGTTTTTTAGAGTATTTTATTTACACTTAGTAACCATTAAGGAAGGATTATTTCCTAAGTGCACCGAGATATAAAAGTAGTTCCTGGCAATTCAACATTTCTCCACAAAGACACCCAGCTGAGATCCAGCTGAATCACAGAGAGGCTGTAAGTTCTCAGCTCACTTTCTTCTTTTCTACTTATTTTTTCTTTCCATTGAGTTCACTTCAGTCAGGGACTTGCGGGGTCTTTATAAAATGTTGTCGTCCCCCGAACAACTCCCAACCCCCGAACAACTGTCCTCTTGAGGCGGGCCTTACACTCAGCACATTCTTATCTGACCTCGAAGAGAAAATGACTCTGTGCTCTGAAAGAGGAGAGAAGGAAGGAAAGAGGAGGATGAGGAGGTGGGGGTGGCGGTGGAGCGTTTAACAGCGATGGGCAGAGGGATGAGGTGATGGATGAGTGTTTAGTGGTATGAGGGGGAGGATGGATGAGGGAGATGATGAAACACTTGCTTCCCGACAGGCAGGACGGCAGGCTAAGACAAATCAGCTGTTTGTCCTGCAGGCAGCGATTTTGTGTGTGTGTGTGTTTACTGTATTGGTCCAAGGAAGCTGTTGAACACGAGGTCACATAGTTCAGTGTTTGCTAGCTCAAGCTGCAACCAATCACACACACAAACAAGCTGAAGTCAATGTTACTGGACCTCTTCCCCACAGTCTCTAGTCTCTCCTCTCTCGAATGCTCTCTGTGGGGGATTTGTTTCATGTGAGGAAGACAGCTCCCATGTGTACTACATATATTCTTCCTCTTAACTCTAAAAGGAAGAAAGAGAAGACGGAAAGAAAGGAAAGGTACCACCTGAATATTTCAGATGTCTCGGCTTGCCAGAGCATGTCTGGAATGAAGCCAGGATGCGGAGCGCAGGATGGATTCTGTTGTTGAGGTGCTACCCAACACAGTTCAGGAAAAATTCAAGCATAGATCTTACAGCAGCTTGTCTGCAATTATCACTGTATCTTCCCGAGGTGAGAGCACAGTGTGTGTGTGTTAAGATGACAGAAGTCTCCACAGACAGTGTTAGCATTGTTTGCAAAAAGACAACAGAGAAACAACAGTATCTCATCACAGATAGGCTGCAGAGATAGAACGAGAATGTGTGTGTGTGTGTGTGAGAGAGAGAGTGTTACTTTACTTTGTGTGAGATTACGAAGGTCAACCAGAGGGAGGACAGATGACCGATGGGAACCCAAGGACAGCAGGGGGCCGAGAGTCTGTGTGTGTGTGTTAAATAGAGGATCTGTGTCCTGATTCACTGTGGCACTGGATGGCAGGAAGCATACTGTTCCCTAGGGAGCGGAGAGAGGAGATCAGCATCACTGTGAGAGTGTACACATTCACACACACACACACACACACACACACACACACACACACACACACACACACACACACACACACACACACACACACACACACACACACACACACACTCACACACACACTCACATACACTCCCATACAGATGGAGGGCTTGTAGCACACACTATCATACTGCGACCAAAATAGCAGCAAAGACTAACACACACACACATGCTGTCATGACATCAGCCTAATCCGCCGACAGTTTAAATGCATGGGGTCACCTGAGGGTGGTAGAAGGGTTGTGTGTGTGTCAAGGATCAGTTTGCATTCTTACCAGGACTTTGCCTGCTCCTCATGACTGCTCGTAAACGATATTTGAAAGAAGTATTTGAAAGTATCTCTAGCTGTGATTGGTTGAGGGTGCCTAAAGCTCCAGGGGAACAGGAAGTGAAGCTTCCCCTGCAGACTCCCCCTGAAGTCGGCTCGACAACAGTCGTACCTAAGTACCTGACAGGATTGAAGGTGCTATTTTAACCAGGCAGCTTAGACACCTACAATATCCTTCCTCTCTTCTCTCTTTGTTTCTGCTCCACCTCTCCTCTATAAAACAAGAAGAGCTGGATTAAAGGAGGCTATTTAAACCACACGGCTCACAGCCTTTCTGTGGACTTAAGAGGCCAGCCACCTGATCTCTGCCCGCCTGAGCTTCCTCTGGGGTCACATACACACACACACCTCATTATGGTAGCCAGTTACCTGGTAACAGGGCCATCAATGGTGCCAAGGCACGACCCAGATGAGTGGCAGTCTGGAGGGCTCTACATACACATGCACACACACTCTGGAGAAGATGACCTGCTTTCAAGTGGAGTCTCATGGGAGTTTTAGAAGCCGAGAAGATTCTCTGATATGATAGCCTCCTAGTTAGTTTAACTATTGTACTTTTTTACTTAATTTAAGACCCGTATATGTTTATTGTTTGCACCGTCCTTCCACAGTAAATTCCGTGTTTGTTTAACATAGGCTACATGGCGAATAAACCGAATTCTGATTCTGATGGAGATGGGAGAAGAAACCCACCCAAATTAGCTTCGGTTGAACAGGCGTGGCAGAAAATTGCCACAATTGTTACAAATCATGTTCACATACATAAATATGTCCCATGAAAATCTTTTTATAATCATTGAAGAAATGTAACACGCCATAAATCAAAACAATGGAACGTATCTTCGCAGAAAGAAGACCGTGGCCTCGCCAGCAGTGCGCTCGGACCAAGCTTGCGCCCTTAAAATAGCATCTGAATAACGCGCCATTGACTTTAGACTACTTTTTTCCTGGTCAGCGGCGGAATTGTTTTTTTGAAACTGCAAAATAGCACCAGTGAACGTTTGCACCGGGACACGCCTACTGTTTTCGCTGAACCGCCCCCGGGAGCGCAAAGTAATTCCCTAATTTACCAACGTGCGTCTGTGGAGGGAAAAGTCCGCTTTGCGTCGAGTGCAAATCCAGGAATGATACTTGCGTCGTTGACAAAGTAAATTGCGCTGGGTGCAAGATAGAGCCCTTAGACTTCTGACAAGGTATAACATCGGCTTTTAGCGGCTGCTTATTACAGAAAAGGTTATAATCATGAAAATTGCCACTCTCAACATTATTAATAGATGACAGTGTTTTCTTCTGAATTTTCTCCTCACTCCAGAACAGTATGTCCATTGGCCATAGGCAGTCAGGAGGCTGAGCGGTTAGGGAATCGGGCTAGTAATCAGAAGGTTGCTGGTTCGATCCCCGGCTCTGCCAAATGACGTTGTGTCCTTGGGCAAGGCACTTCACCCTACTTGCCTCGGGGAGAATGTCCCTGTACTTACTGTAAGTCGCTCTGGATAAGAGCGTCTGCTAAATGACTAAATGTAAATATGACGCTGAAACACTGCATGTGCACTTATGTAGGGGAAGGTGTGTAGAGTACTAAAAAGAGAGAGAGGTTAGCAGCAGCAGTATGAGTGAGATTATCTTGCTAGATGCAAGAGGGGGAGGGGAGACGGGTAGAGAGGCGGAGAGGAGAGGTAAGGAGGAGGAGCACAGCGGAGAAGAAGACACGTTCTGACTACATCCTGACGTGTTACGTCTCTGGTTAGGCTGGTCAAACCTACTGTCCATGAGAGAACACATCCATTTTGTGGGCTCCATGGACATACTCTCATTACCTGTTTTTCTCTTCTCCGTGACAAATGAGCCTTCTCACTTCTCCCCACTCCTCTCACTTCTTCCTTTCTGTCCTCTCCTCTCCTCTGCTTGACTTCCCTTTTCCCCCTCTCTACCAACCCTGTGGATGCACCCTAACTTCAACCTCCCTCCCATTTGGCTAATCACATCTTGCCGCTGGCCTTTTTTCTCAGCTAAACTCCCCCGCCTCACACACACACACACACACACATACACACACACACACGCAAAACGCACACCTTGATTGTTGATGCTTGATGTCTGATTCTGAAACATGAGTCATTATTTATTGAAAACACAATTTGTTATTATCAGATAACATCTATGGGTGTATTGTAAACTTTGATATCTGGCACATCAAATAAACATCATGATATCAACATTGCAACAAGGGGAGGGGGTCTATCTACATTCAATGTGTGTGTTTGTGTGTGTGTGTGTTTGTGTGCCTGTATCCTTAGCCGTGTCTATTTGCCATCGAATCGCGCTATGAAAAACAGCAATTTAGGATGGAGATAGTCTGTCACCCCCCTCCTCCTCCCTTCCTCCACCACCCCTTTCCCCGCCTTCTCCTACTTCTGCAACCAACTCATGGAAATAAATTATTGACTGTCATTTTCCCAGTTGTGAGGGTGTGTCTGCAAATCCCCTGCCCTAGATTATCGACACTCTCCTGTACTGTGGGGCTAGGACTAGGGCTGGGCTATGGGGGCTAGAGCTGGGACTAAGGATAGAACTAGAGGGCTCTGGATAGAAGAATGAGGCTAGGGGAATGGAGGTCAAGAGGACTGGGATTGGGGGGCTTGGGGACAGAGGGACTAGGGGATTAGTGTTTATCCTGGGGCTATGATCTGGGTCTGAGGCTAGGAGGCTGTATCTGGAAGCAAGTTAGTACTCCATGGACTCCCTCAGACAGGAAGCAGCCCTGATCAGGATGCAAGCCTGGTAGTCAGACAATGCAGAATCCCCCAGTCATCCATCCTCCCACTCCTTCTCCAGTCACCTGTAAGGCTGGCTATACTGCCAACCTAGCTCTCTTGCTCCACCCTGTGGCAGGGTAGCGCAACTCCATTTCAATATTTCCATCCATACTTGTTAGTGCACCACGCTGACAAGAAACAGTGACAGTAATCAGAGTCTATCAGACTCCTCGCTGGCCACTCAAAATCATAAACACACTCAAACAACCATAAGAAGGAAAAATTATTCACAGCTCCGGTTTATTCAAAGCCTGTTACGTTTCTGGTGTCGTCTCCTTTGCTGCTACTGTGTTAGAGGCTGTCAGCTTGGTTGGAGCATGGACAGAGGGAAGCATTTGGGGGTGGGGTGTGTGTGTGTGTGTGGGGGGGGGGTCTACAAGCTCCCCTGATGACATCATCTGTCTAAGTGTGGTGAATGAAATAGAAGCAATTCTGGTAGTTCAATCCCGTTCTCTGTCTCCTGTGTTCAATCGTCTTCCCTCCTCTCCTCTTCCCTCCTCTCCTCTCCTCTCGTCTCCTCTTATTTCCTCTCCTCTCGTCTCCTCTTCCCTCCTCTCCTCTCCTCTCGTCTTCTTTTCCCTCCTCTCCTCTCCTCTTGTCTCCTCTCCTCTCGTCTTCTCTCAGACCAAGAGAGGCAGATATCCGAGACGCCGACTGGCATGATCATCGGTGTTGTCATCGGTGTGTTGATCGTCTTGCTCATAGCTGGTGCCGTCTTTCTGTTCCTCCGCAAGCGAAGGACGGATGGAGAGAACGGAGAGTAAGACAGCGTTTTTTCTACTTCTTACAGTATCACTTAAGGAGCACTTTATAGATCGGTCTACTGAGGGACAACTGTGTGTGAAATCAGATTGACCCCATTCTCTCTGTATTTCCCTCTCTTTTTCTCTCTCTCTTATCATACAGGGGTCCCCCAAAGCACAAGCCCCCTCCCCCAGCAAACAAGAAGCATGAAAGTTCAGCTAAGATGGTGAGTGGCTGGCTGGCCCTGTCAATCGCAGATGCCCTTGTTCTCTTTTTCTATGTGAAAAGAACATTCTTTCAGCAAAACATTCATGTTTTAATTGGTCGGGTACTGAGAAACAAAGTGAAAGGATCAATATACTGTGTGTGTGTGTGTGTGTGTGTGTGGGGGGGGGGGTTTCTGTGTGTCTGAGTCTGTGTGTGTGTGTGTGTGTGTGTGTGTGTGAGAGGGCATATAGTATGTTGACTCCAGACTAATGCAGCCATAATGGGGCTAATGGGTATTGATCTGTGTGTGTGTCTGACCCTGACCTCTGTGTGACCTCCAGCTAGACAAACCAGCAGAGCCTCCTGTTGAGACTGAGCCCCTCAGTCAGACCTATTATGAGACCAGCGTGGAGCCTGTCACTGTAAGGTTACAGTACACACACACACACACACACACACACACACACACACACACACACACTGTATCTTACAACTTACATATTTTACAACTCAGTTCACAAGGTATTCTGTACTTCTGTACATAGATGCATTGCTATATTGTCGGAATAAATTACAATTGATAAAGAATCAATAAATGGAGTGACTCCTCCCCCAGGACCTAGACGTGTGCGATGACGACGTTCCTCCTACTGGTGCCTCCAATGGTGGCACCCCCTCTGCCCTGGAGGACACACTGCAGTACAATGACGAGGCCAACGAGTCGGCGAATGATTACCTACCTCCCTACTCCTCCATGGCCCCACCCCCTGATAATGTTCACCAGGACGGGGGGGAGATGACCCCTGACCCACCCTCCACCACCGTCTCACGAGGCGAGAGCTTCATGTCAGCTGCCATGTACGTGTAGTGAGGGAGGGGCGGAGTCTGCCTGACTGGCAGCCTATCAGACCGCTCCTCTTCAGCTGGCTAGGCCTTCTAGGGAGTGGAGTGACAACACAAACCCTCACCAGCCTCTCTGTGGTCCACACACCCTCACAGACAGCCTAGCACACTCTTCTCACTTTCATTTAACACTTTTTCTCCATTTCTGGCTCCACTGTCATTTCCTTAGGTACATATTGAGCAGATGATTTTCATGTTGTGATGTTGAACTGTCATGAAACTTCTTTGAAATGTAACAAAATATCCTGCTCTTGTTTTTTTGGCCTTCTTGCAGATGCCAGTCAGAGCTAAACAGGAGTAGAAGACTAAGTAGCTAACTAGTTTGTTCTGGCACTGAAACATCCCAACGTTAAATGATTTAGGAGTCATTCTGATGAATTTTTTAAGTTGTAAGTTGAAAGAGTTGGAGTTGAGGCTGTGTGTCAGGGTGACAAAATGTGATGTACCGGTTTACAGCAAAGCACATGCAAGCAGACAGCTCCTTGCTTTAGGAATTATGGCACCAACACATTTGTCAAATAAATGTCAAAGTATATGGAAAGTATGTATTTTCAGTGTGTCAAAATAGCCAGCTGACATTGGAATCTACTGCCAATACAACCATTTTATGAACTCTATCATTGAAATGGTAATACACACCAATGTGGCTAAATATATGGCACACTAAAAATATGTATTTGTTTCATATTTTGTATTTTAATCCTATTTTTAAGTGTTTTCTGTACTGTTATGAACAACAAACTGTGGTTAGATGTCAGTTCTGAAAAACAACTTATATCCTGTCTTTTCAATAGATGTCAAACATTGCCAAATAATCAACAGACACTGTAAAAATCCTGATGATTCATATATTGTTGGTGGAATAAGATGTGCACATAAAAAAAAGCGATGTTGTGTTTTCAGTGCCTCTGTGTAGGGCTGTTCGTTTCAATGTGGGATCAATTAAAACGTATATTTTATATTTTAACTGCGGGTTTATCGAGGTTGTTGCAATGCTAGTGTTTTTGGATCACTATTGGCAACGGTGTGTGGATTTTCTTGCTTAAAAACTGCATGGCATGCTTAGTGGGGTGTGTTAACACTTGTCAGGTCACTTTCCCAGCATAGTTATTATTGAACTCTCCAGTTTTTTTTATCTGAGTTTTAAATGTACAACCAAGTCCCGATATGTTCATTGATTGTATAAACACAATAGTGTAACAATAGCAGACCTAGTAAAGATGAGGTGATGGTCTTGACATAGAGAGCAGGAGAGAAAAGGGAGAGGTGGAGGCAATTCAAGTTATGCAAATGCAGAAGAGGAGTTGTGGGTTTGCCAAACGACCAACATGGTTGAGCTTTGAGGATGGTATGCTGGCAGACTTATAGGGGCAGGGTGCTAGGGGTCACATCATGCAGCTGGTTGACTTTTGACAGATAGAGAGCACCAAACAAGCACACACACTTAGATACAGCACCATATGTACTGTATGTAAATAGAACAACAGGATAGCTAGATGAATAGATAAATTAATAGATAAATATCTGCAGTTGCTTGGCTAGAGACCTGCTCTCCCACTGGTGTTTCTTCAAAGGGAACTTCTGCATGCTGCATGGAATTCTGGGTAGGTCCACTTCCTCTTTCCTGTGCTAAAAGTGCCATGGCAACGAGATGTGACTTTGAGGCTTGCAACAAGTTATGCAGCATAGACAATCAGTATATATTATTAACTATGGCTGTTCATGGAGCTGGAAAGGGACATTGAGTTATTAATTGTGAATGTATGTTTTTTTATTTTAACTTTGTTATCATTTGATTTCATCTTCAAACTGCTTTCAAAAGTTTTTGTTCCGGTAGTTTAATTTAAGGTAATGTATTTTCATATGGTTTGTTGCTTCTTTCTCTATTACTCTTTGGTGTGCTGCCAAAACCATAAAGATATCTTATATTCCATGAGATTAAGACAATCATAAAGATCAATTAAGCACCAGTCAACTATTTACAAATACCTGAGGTACGCTACACTTGATTAAGATCATACAACTCAACAAACTCAAAAGTACAGTCCCAAAGGTGCTAAGGGTAGATCAAATCAGAAACATCCCAAACACAGTGCTTACAAGTGTTTGATATGTGTATCTGACCAGATAGAGCAGTTTCAGACTCCAGGCGGGTTACGTTCACGCTCCCTCCAAGAGTTGGTGTTGGATTTTTATCCAACCCCTCCTTTCTCTCTCCTCCTTCCAAATGCCCAAAATACAAACCGTAGAGCTTGTGGGCGATAAAATGCCTGTCAGGATCCGGCCTTCTCCTTCCCTCCCTTCGTTGCTGCTCCTGCTCTTTGCTTCTCTCCCTCTGTCATCTCACTTCTTCTGTGCTTTTTTTAATCACAGAGCCAGACGTGCCTTCATTGTTTTTGTTTTTTTAGCTTGTTCATTTTCACATTTTGTGTATGCCAGAGTAAAGGTGGATGGGGGGGGGGGGAAAAACAAGAACAAAAAAACGGTTTGCCACCACTGATGATGTATGTTAATGCTTAAAACACTGGAAACATGGAAATTCCTTTTTCTTTTTTTTACAGATCTTTCATTTGAATGCTTTTTTGGGAAACTCACTTTAAAGATCATTGTCTTGTCCAATAAAATGTCAACCAAAGACCTCCAATGACTCCATTCATACTCTCAACCTCTCTTCTCTGCTTATCTGTAGTCAACATACACCCAAACGCGATTCATAATGACTTAAGCCCAGATATTTTGAAATAAGCAACCAACTAATAACCTACAGTCGTTGCTTTGGATAAAATATCATGTGGGTAAGTTGACATATCCTTCTTTTGGGAGAAGCCCACTGGTGGACCCTCACCCCTCAATGTGAGCACAAGATGTGGCCCTTACCAACATGTCTCGCTCAATAGAGCTTATTCTATGGTCTTCATGCAGAAGCACAAGTCTATCTTTGGCTAACCTGTTAGCGATTGTGTGTAATTAAAACCTATCACTCCCCCATCCACCCACCCCTCTTTTATCAGCCACGCGAGTGTGAAAGCCCAAGTCCCCAAGATGTCACGCAGCATTAACGTTCAGAATTAACCGCGTGGCAGCAGCGGGGCCGCCGTTGACAAGACGCGTCGTGAGAGGAGATCGCCCCATGCCAGGCAAAGTTACATTAAACTGTGGTGACGGCCAGTAACTTACAGAAAATGATGAAACGCTAGCACTAATCAGCACACAACGATTAAAGAGGCTATTTACAAACTAACAGACATTAGCCCGGCATCTGAACTCTAACACTGTTACATGAGTGACAGATACACACATAGACAGGAGAAATATGGGGAGGTGGGGGGTGGAAAAAGATGGATTACTGACATTGATTCAATATCCAAGTACACATCATGCACATAATACAAATACTTGAAATTCAATAACAAGAGTCACATCTTATTACATGATATACAGTTTAAATTGGATTGGATGTTTTTGGATGAAAGAGTAGAGTAAGACTGCCCTCTGTTGGTTTTACTAGTCACAGTGGGTTATCATCAGGTCAGGCAACTGTCCTGTTCTAACATTTGTTGAAATCCACCCCTACCCAAGCCTGACTTTGCCAGATGGTTTGTTACACATAACCATCTGGGAAGTCGTCCTTGGAAATTGTTTGGAAAAGGCACAGGCAGGCACATATAAAAAAATTATTGGCAGGTGAATGGTGAACCGTCACAGGCTAACTTCAACAACACTCTTAGCTGTCAGTAGTTCCTCATAGGACACTGATTCTTCCAAACCACAAATGACAAAGAAGCTTGGAAAGATGGATTCTCATGTGGTCTTGATCTTGTGAACCCAACTGTCTCCCTTCCACTTATCTTAAAACTCTGGATATCTTCAAACAGTGTATTATATATGCATATGTATATACTGTATACGTAAATATGTATTTTTACCAGTTATCAACATGCGTAAATGTAAGCCTTAAAGCCACACATTGGTTATAGAGCTAGTCATGCCAATAAACAAAAATCATGGCCAGGGATGAATTTCCAGACTACATTTTAAGCCCACAGATTCCATGCACATATCTTGACAGATAGTTAAACTGAGTATATTCATCTGTGAGTCAGGCTGGTGTCAAGCTGACAGGAGTTCTGGTGTAATCACAGTTTCTGAGACTCTCGCTCTCACAAATCCAGGTGGATTAGTTTTCCTGCGAGAAAGAACCTAGCGTGAGGCTTTGAAGATAATTGTCACATTTTCACACACACACTCACACACACACACACACACACACCACACACACACACACACACATACACACAGACACACACCACATGATATGCTAATCAAAGTATTTGATACATGGTGCGATTGTGCCAACATCCAGTACGCTGGCCTTTGTAGATTTGAGAACATTGGTAGCAACTCTACTAAGGAAGCAAAAAAGAATGCCAACACCCCCAGTGGTGCCCTCTGTGAGGACCCAACCTTCCTTCTTTTCTAGCACATTTACTGCTAAAACATGGACCATTCCCAGGTGGGTACAGAGGTAAATGATTTCACTTATACAATCATGCTGGATCAGAGAACCTCAACGTGGGGGAAGGAAGCACAGTAGGGAGCTCAGGATCTAGTCCTTGAGGTGAAGCTAAGTGTATATTAAAATGGACGCCACAGTCCCAATTACGTACTTAGTTCTGAGCAGGACTGCAGTTAGACACTTCTAAGCAGTGGGAGGCTGATTGACTAAGGCGGTGCCTGAAGATCCTCATTCTCTGGTCACAGCAGGTGACTTCATTCACACAAGTAGGACTGGAGCTAGCTCTGTCGGCTCCCCATTTGGCCAATCAGTGGAGCTGATTAGCAGCATCTTAACTGGATCAATCTATTCGGTCAGGTCCACCCAATCTGCCATTGACTTTGAAAGAAATGCATATTCTCTATAAATGCTGTCAATGGGACACAAAACCATAATTTTGTACATGTTTCTAAACAAGCGTGTTATTCCCAGATTTCAGAGCAGTGCGTTAAAGGTAGGAATTCCACAGATGCCTTCAGGGTAACGTGGCTGCATACCAGGGCTGCCCATCCTTGTTCACAGAAAGCTACCTTCCTTGTCACTAATTACAGGTACATTGGTAGAAGTACAGGTACATTGGAATTCTTGGTCATGCTCTGCTTGTTTGTTTCCTGGCAGTTTAACTAAAATCCTATATGGTTCTAAATCTAAATTTCGACAGAAATGACAGAAAACAGAATCATGTGAGCTGAACTACCCAACTGCTGAGGAAAGCATCACCTTACAGAACCCCTACAATCACATTCATTACATTTAATGTACAGTATAATAGGTAAGAGCCACCGAGAAAAAGAGAAGACAGTGCCCGCCCATTACCCATGCCGTCCACCAGAGGATGCAGTCAAGGCTGAAATGGATGTAATTCCCTAGACGATCCAGCAGAGGGTGTTTCAAACTAGAGTGGTGAGTGGTGAGCGCTGCAGGGAGGGGGAGTGAGATGGAGCACCCTACCTCGTCCTGCAAATGAAAATGTCGGTTGGAGGAAGCGCCTGAAGGTCAAACTCAGCATCTAGGCCATGGGTGGATTTCTACACACAACACTGACTCTGCTAGACAGCAGTGGCGTTGCCACACAACATTGCCTCTGCAACACAACACTATCTCAGTTCTGCAGCAATGACCCGCTTCCACCGCTATCCTCGGCTGTGTGTCCAGTTTCCACTATTTCAGGAGCTCTGTGAGTTCCTCTCTTTGTTCCTCTGTCTGGCTGTCTCTCTCTTTCTCTCTCCATTTTCCTGCTGTCCAATGCAGCGAGGAAACGGTGATAACGATCTCCATGGAAACAGCCCAGCAACAGGCTGGTCCCTCAGAGCCAATCAGGAAGCTCGGAAGCTCTGCCTCTCCTCCAATAGGAGAATTGGCCCTGTCAAGGTGAACGCTCATGGAGGCGTGAACCTTCTCTTACTCGTTGGTGAGTCTCGCTGTGCGTCTGGGAGCCCACCAGACAAGGGCGCCAGTTTGTGTTCCACGTTTATCAATATAATAGACAACCTTAGAAGTTTTCCTAACAGTTAACATAGCTTATGGAGCTCCACACTAGAACTGTGCTTATCTTATCGTCAGTGATGACACCATGAAAAAGGAGAAACAGTAAGAACAGTCTTTGAGAATGAGAGACTGAGATAGACTGCTGTAGGTGGTATGACTACTGAAGCTATGCCCCCAGACCTGGTTACCGCAACCTACCAACATAAGACACAGAGACACATCTAACCACCACTTATCAAGGAGTCTTTCCCCCCAGTTATCATGCAGACACACACAGCAGGAGAGAAAAGGTCAGTGGTTGGCTGTACACACCGTACCAACTCTCAATCACTCTCTCCATTCCGCCTCCCTCCCTCCCTCCCTTCACCCCTCCACCCTACTCTCCCACCTTCCCTTACACCCTTTTTCCTTCATCTCTCCATCCCTCCATTTCATTAATGTACGACCAGGTCCATTACCAGACAGAAAGGCTGTCGTCACACTGAGGGTTATGTAATGTTTCAGACAGCACAAAGCTAACAACAGTGCTGGGGGATTTTTTATTGGAAAATGTGTGTGCGTACGGGCATGTGCATGCATGTGTGTGTACTGGCTCAGTCCTGATGCAGGCTCATTGGTACCAGTGTGTTACTACAGCATTCAGAACCAGGCATCTCAAATCACGTGAACATCCAAGACAGGATGTTGTTGCCAAGCAACCACCCATCTGTCCCTCTTCCCCCTCTTCCCCCTCTCCTCTCTATGCCTACCTCCTCCTCTCCTGTCGATCCCGTCTTCCCTCCCTCCTCCTCTCCTTCATGCTATCTCCATCCCTGTGTGAGTGGGTTTGGGGGTGACAGAGCTGTGTATTTATAGACACCATGGCATAAGAGGGGGAATTACGTGTTGGTGCTAAAATTAAACTCGTCCATCTCTCTCTCTCTCTCTCTCTCTCTCGCTCTCTCTCTCTCTCTCTTCCTCCTTTTCCTCACTCACTTTTTCTAGGAGTTTCATTCATAGATGTAAAGGGTGCGTAGGAGGACAGACTGGCGAGAGTGGGCGAAGGAGGAAGGATGCGTGAGGAGTAAGAAAGAAGAAAGGGAGTCGCTCTTAGCAACCAAAGCTTGATGTGGGGAAAAGAGGGCAGAGCATGACCCAAACTGTAGGGAAACACCTTCACTCACTATGTCACACATCCATGTTCACCAACCCAATCCTCACAAATCCAAATCCCCATGCGTTCCATCGGTGAGATGCCGATAAGCCAACATAGCAGGCAGATCCACCAGCTCTACGACAAGCAGTTTTCCCATCACACATCCTGTCATGCAGCTCCCTGACCTGCTGATTTGTATCTGCCTCGAAAGCACGCTAGCACGGATGTCTGCAGGGTACGCGTGTCTCAGCACCAGACAGGTTAGAGTTAGGGTTATTGGTGAGATTTACCTTCCAAATAAAAGCACTGACACATTTTATTGTTGTGTGCACAGTACCATTCATGGACCGTGCAAAAAGGCTTCCACTTCACAGCAGTCGGATACATCCCCTATGTAGAGGTGGACCCAGACATCCCAGCCATACTGGGCCATGTTTCTGTATACGTGTCTGTTTCCCTCAGGAGTCGTAGACGGGTTTTACTTTATCGTGAGGATGTGGCTGACAAGCTGCCTCCTGCTTCACTGGAGCTCAGTCTTGAAAGATAGGAGGGCTCCTCTCTCTGTGCAAGGTCGTCACGACATCACGGTATCTCTTAACTCGTCGCCCCAAACAGGCCAATCAGAAGCCAGCCCTTGTCCTTGGTCTGCTGGTTGGATGCTGTCCTCTCTCCCTCAATCACCTCCTCCCCCTTTTTTTGTATCCCACTACTATCTTCACCTACTCTCCGTCACTCCCTCTCTTTCTCCCTCTGTCCCTCTTTATAGTCACTGTTCTGTGTAAGGTGTAGAGTACAGTTTGTGATGTAGGTGCTAGATATGTTATCAGATACATCCAAGCTGCAACCCAATCAAAGTGCTGTTTTCTTTCCCTGTCAGAACCCGCATGCTCCCTGACTAAATACTGCATGAGTATAAAAGGAAAGTATTCTGTCCCTTCCCTTTATACAAATGAAAAGAAAGAAAAAAAGTTGTAGTGTCGTGAGTCATTCTCCTCCCCACGCTGTTTCACCCTGCCCTCCATCCCTCCATCCCTCCATCCCTCCATCCCTTCCTCCCTCCTTCCTCCATAGTAAGCATTATGCAACATTATGATAGAGGAAATCAGGCTTGCTGGGGCGTCAAAGAGATGAGTGGAGGACAGGGCTGGGGAGGGGTTGCGAGGGGGGCGTGATGAAAGAGTGGGGGGGGTGTCGTACTAGAGAGTGAGAGAAGCAGGGAGAGACCACTGTGTTTCCCTCACTCTGCTCGGCCTCCTCCACGTGCATTCGCGTATCTTTCCGTCTCTCGTCTATCTCACCCCTCCATTCATCACCGCCCCTTCTCTCTCTCATTCTCACACATTCTTTGCTTTCTCCACTCCACTCAAGGTCGCTGGCAAGGACAGCCTCATCCTGCCTGCCTCGCTCCTGTCGGCTGCTGAGCCTGAGCCTTAAAGAGACAGCAACACTCGTTTTAGAGCCACAGCGGCCATCTTGAAGCTCCACAAGGCAGCACTGCCACAAACAGGGGGCTTTCATGGAGGATCTGAGGCTTTCAGTGCTGCCATCTCCACTGATGAACATGAGAGGTTGTGATTTGTTTTGGAGGCAGTGTGAATATGGTGGAATGGTTGTGTGTGTCTGACCAGGACAGAATATATCTATACACACACATACACACACATACACACACGCACCGAACACACACACACACAGCCTGTAGTTTCTCTGATGATCATTACAAAAACAAAACTATTCTATTCTTCTCAAATATTTATAGTTAATATAAATTATTTCCATATGTACCTTTTAAAACGTCTTATACCAATACTGTACAGAAGAGTTGACCACCTATGGTACTGTGCAAAGGTTTTAGGCAGCAGCAAGGCTTTGATTTGAAGTTGTCCTCCTTCCAGATCCTCTCATGATCGCTGGCCACCCTGCAATCGGGTTGACAGAGTCGTTCTGTTTGGGTTTCTGATACTGAAGAGATAGCTCGAGTCCTTGGGGGTTGTTCTGAGTGGAGAACTCTGTCTTGGGGGGTGGGGGTCAGGGGAGTTAAACATCATATCAAAGATGTGCCTGTAACTTGTATCCTTGGAAATGTTTGGGGGATTTCACAAGTTAAGACGGGATGAGATCAGACCATGGTCAGCCTCAGGTTCAGGGAGATACTCCATCTCTCTCTCTGTCTCTCTGTCTCTCTGTCTCTGTCTGTCTGTCTGTCTGTCTGTCTGTCTGTCTGTCTGTCTGTCTGTCTGTCTGTCTGTCTGTCTGTCTGTCTCTCTCTCTCTCTCTCTCTCTCTCTCACTCACTCTCTCTCTCTCTCTCTCTCTCTCTCTCTCTCTCTCTCTCTCTCTCTCTCTCGCTCTCACACACACACACATACTCAAAAACACACACTCGCAGAAACGTCTTTGTGAATTATTTACTGAAGGAGCACTTCCAAAAAGGGTTTCCTTCGCTCCATCAGAGAGAGAGAGAGAGAGAGAGAGAGAGAGAGCGAAAGAGAGAGGGAGAGATAGTACACACATAGAGCCAGTGAAGGTCTGGCCATTCAATCAGTATGGGATGTTCCCATTGGCCCAGAAAGACGACTCCTTTATTGATTGATTGACTGACCTCCAAAGAGTCTACCACACACACACAGACACAAACACTCCCAACATAGGTTTTAGGTTTTTGCTAAAATACTTCCATGTACTGAGGTGACAGCGAACGGAAAAGAGAGATGGATGGATGGATGAAGAGAAGGGTTTGGAGAAGGGGAGTGGACTGGGAGAGAGAAAACAGCTGGGAGGCAGATTAAAGCAGACAAGACTGGAAAGAGAGAGAAAGCGAAAGAAAGATAGGAAGACAGAGAGAGAGAGATTGTGTTGGTAGTAGCTATAAAAGAAATACTGAAGATTCTACAAGTGAGATCATGATCACGGGAAGCAATGGTAGATATGGTTTAGCTATAAATTCAGGTACGTCAATCGTATGAAACGACACGCAACGTAGCGCCATGTAAAGCAATACAACAAATGCGTGGGACGCAACGTAATGCGTTGATAATCTTGCTGTGGTGATTCACCGGGTGATTTTCTCACTCTCATCCATCTCTTCACTTTGGAGAGAAACATACGGGCCCCCTCATTCGCACCAACACAAGGAGCTTATGCAACAGCACAGGGTCTGTGTTTGTGTGTGGTGCATTTGGGGTCCGTGTGGTGCATATGTGTATTCGTTAAGTTTGGTCATGCTTTTGGAACAGGGTGTTTTAGGTGTGCTAACATTGGGCTCTGTGTTCACCTGTGTGTGTCGGTAGACATACCTGCTGTGACAATCTGATGGGTTGTGATGTTACAAAGAAACACTGAGAAGAGGTTGGTGTTACCATGTGCGTGTGTCTGTCTCTCTACCAACGTGGTATGTGTATTCCTTTTTTGTGAATGGGTGATTTTAGTGTGTGAGTCAGGATGTGTTTGCCCCTAAGAAAGTGTATGCATGCGTTTGCGTGTGCAAGTGTGTGGTGGTGTGTGAGCTTGTGTGTGTGTGTGTGTGCCCCTAGAGGATATGTCTGTGCTCTGTGGTGCAGTGATAACGATAATCAGAGCACGCATGGCCTCTCCCGGATTCATCTCAGGTATTTACTTAACAAATGGCTCGCATCTGCACACACACACACACACACACACACAAGCACACTGACCCATCCACACAGGCATGCACACGGCCCCCCCGCCCAATGACACACGCAAACCATTGACTGACAAATCTGTAGGCCAAAAAAGGCATTTCCTCTCGTCCCATCTCTTCCCTGTGTCTCTTTTCTCCCTCCTCCCTGACTCTTCTGTCACCTTCTGTCGTAGTTCTCACCCTACCCCCCTTCCTCCCTGTCGCTTCCTTCCTCCTCTCCGGTGCATCTTTTCATTTTTACCCATTTTCTCTCTCTCGCTTTCTCTGAGTCATTCTTAATGTTCCCTCTGTCTTCACCCTCCCTCCCTCCCTCCCTCCCTCCCTCCCTCCCTCCCTCCCTCCCTCCCTCCCTCCCTCCCTCCCTCCCTCCCTCCCTCCCTCCCTCCCTCCCTCCCTCCCTCCCTCCCTCCCTCCCTCCCTCCCTCCCTCCCTCCCTTGGGGAGAGCTTCATGTTACTTCAAAACATGAAGTAGTCTTTCCTGGCCTCTTCCAACCCTTCTCTCTTCCCCTTTTGACCCATTGTCCATCCTTTAACCTAGCCCAGACCATCTTTCCAACTCTCTCCCTCCCCAGACCCCTCCCATGGTGTAACAATCTCAGATTAGGTCAGACGAGCCACCAAACCCAGATTACAGGGCGCTATAGGATTAAGCCCTAAAGCCGACCACAGTCCTTGCTGTCACATACATTAAACACTAGTGTGTTTACATGAATGGGACACACTCCAGACACACACACTCTGGACACTGTAGGCGGGACAGATTCTGGATGTTTACTAGACAGGGCTGTAAATTCGGAAGTCTGTCTGATGTTTGACGTACATGAAGTACCACACAAGTTAACTTATCACAAAAACACAGATTTCACTGTTTTGGGCTAGGCACAAAATGACCAGTTAACATAATGGAGGAGGACAGGAGAGATCATGACACTTCTTCATCTCCCTGTCATCCTTTATCTTTAGGTCTCAATATTCTATGTCTCTCTCACACACACCTCTCCTTCTATACTCCCTCTCTGTCTCCAGTCGTTTTTTTCTCTTTCGATCTCATCCTTCCATCCCTCTTTCTTAAATTGTCTTTGTTCCTGTCTGTCAGCAGGACGATTGGTAGGCAAGGTTACCTGACTGCCGTTGCCACGGTGACCAGGTTTGTTGTTGGTGTTTTCTCCATCAAATGTTCTTTTCACTCCTCCTTTTATCTCTCCTTCACTGGTTAACAGTCTAATGGACAGGACAGTCGTCTCTGTCAGAGTTTAAAGAGGAAATCCTTCTCTCTGCTGCTAGACATTGAAAGAAACTATTTACATTTAGTCATTTGGCAGACGCTCTCATCCAGAGCGACTTACAGTAAGTACAGGGACATTCCCCCGAGGAAAGTAGGGTGAAGTGACGATTCCCTAACCGCTCAGCCATCTGACCCCCTCAGGGTATTTATATAGTTTATATATAACCCAATTTACAGAGATGACCAGGCCGTAGTGGAACTAGGATAAAAAAATTATGGATGAACACATATGCAGCAAGCACATGCCTAAAGTCAGAGGGAGAATAGCACACACACACAAACGCACACACACACACACGCATACATACACAACCCATGAGTACCCATAAATACCTCTGTTGTTCTTTCCAGGGACACATTAGCTGGTCATCCCAGAGTAAAGGTTCTGTAAACACAACTGGTGATAAGACAAGCTTCCTGGCAGGTGACGGATACAGAAATAAATCTGCAGAGCTGCGGCCTGGCTTCAGAACCTTCTGGATGATAACTGAATTAGGACGGTCATATACTAGAGCCTTCATTTTATGGGGAACTCTCACATGACAACATATGCCTGTCTGCTGAAGGAGATCAAACCAACACTCAATTAGTCATGAAGTTTTGTGGACATCGTCCTGTGAGAGGGAATTGCTGTGAAGTAAGCATCCACAGGCGTACTTCTAATAAATGGAGAATGATGGGACATTCCATGTCAGTGCATATATGTGCA
>NC_090067.1:7453045-7578966 GCF_038355195.1 Osmerus mordax
CCCCTCCTCTCCCCCTCCTCCCCCTCCTCCCCCCTCCCTCCCCCTCCTCCCCCTCTCCCCTTTTCTCTCAATCCTACATCCAGTCATCCATTCCGTCATCACATCCGAGAAAACACTTTTGCATACTCTTTCCCCTCCCCCCCCCTATTCTTCCCTGCCAAACTGCCACGAGGACGAGAGGGACCAATGACAGAGGAGAGGAGAAGACGGACTGTCAGCCAGATATCCGCCAAGCTCCTCCCATTCCCTGTCATCTTTTTTTACCCAAAGACTACAGCTTAATCTGCCAATACTGTGGTGACAATGTCCACGATACTGTTATACTCACTTCATGCCTGTGCTGTTACACAGCTGTGTAACTAAGAAAAATGCCGGAATCTACCAACAACAAGTACCAACTCCTCCTCCTCCTCAACCAACCGAGAGGCAGCTGAGGCTTCAATCTGTTGGCGAACAACATGGCGTCGTTTGTCACTGGTTATGCTCCTCCCCCTTGCTGTCCCCTGCTTCTCTCTCTCTTTCAGTCTCTTTCTTTCTCTCTCTCTCTCTCTCTCTCTCTCTCTCTCTCTCTCTCTCTGTGCTTCTCTCTATCCCTGTCTTCTAGAGCCCAGAGTCCATACTTTCACCATCCAGCTACAATGCTCACTCACTCTCCCTACTGTGGGAGATGAAATGTCACGTCCCAACCTCCTGCTTGTGCCCCTCTCCCCACAGATTAAACTGCCAGTGTTGTTGTTGTTTTATAATAGAAGACTGAGTGTTTTTTTAAACAATTGTTCGAAAAAAAATAAGTTTTTTTTTTGGTTTTATGTTAGGAGTGGGTCTGCGAGCGGCTTGTTTTAATTTGGACATGACTTAAGCCCACCACGCTTCCCTCTCTCACTCTCTCTCCCTCCCTCCTTTCCCCTGCTCTTCGCACCACCCTGCCCTCCAGCCTCTTTTCTCCCCTGTCTGTCCCTGTCTGTCTGTCTGTCTGTTTGTGAGCACCGTGCAACCCACCTTGTAGAACCCCCACCCTCCCTTTCTGCCTTCCTTGCCATTCTCCCCCCCCCCCCCCTCCTTCCCTCCATCCTTCCATTCCTCCCACGCAACCGCTCCCCTGTTGGAAAAAAATACAATCTTTCTGTGTCCTAGGAAAAAGAGATTTCTCTACAATTTCAATATATAAATAAGTGGAATGCAAAAATAGGTATGAAGGCACTGTATATCTGACTGTACCCTAACATGCGACAGCAGAAGCAGACAAAAACACACAAATGAAATAAAAAATAAGGATCTCTCTTTTTTCAGTCTGGCCTCTGGATTTTGTCTTTGTGTGTGTATCGCATGAGTGTCGGAACAGAATGAATGAACCGGGAGTAGCTTTCTGGAATAACATGAGCTGTTCTACTTTAGGTGAAGGGAGGAGGGGTGAGAGGAAAGATGGAAGGAGTAAGGAGGAAGTGCAGAGGGGTGGGAGGAGGGAATAGGGAGAAAAGAAGACAGGGTGAGGGTGACTGCTGTCAAGTGTGTGCAGGAAACACAGGATAGAATGACTTGGGCACCCCAGCCTATATCACAGCATGGACTGGATTGAACTGGACTAGACTGGATTAGACTACACTGGACTGGACTGGACTAGTGATTCACATCTTATTCAAACAAGGATTAATAATAGAGGAACCATCGATCATAAAAGCTCATATATCAGTGAGAGTACTAATATTAATGTTAACTTGAAACTGTTCTGTCCACTGTCCTGCTTCAGGCTAGTGGATGAGATGGATGTCTGCATTTGTAAGTGGGGCTTTGAGTGTGTGTGTGGGGGGGGGTTCGGGGGGTGAGAACTGGTGGCCATATTTTTCATGAATACTATTACAAGGCTGAGGGAGCCAACGAATGCTTGCCCATTTGGTGCATGAACACACACACACACACACACACACACACACACACACACACACACACACACACACACACACACATGCATACACCCTGTCCTGGGGATATAGGTCACCCTGTTTGTAGTCCAGGCAGTGTTGTTCCAGAGGCTCCTTATCGTCCGTCCACTAGCAGAAGCCCTCCCTGTCATGAAGCTCCACAACCCTGCCTAGCTCCAGCAGTCACTGGACACTAGCCTGCTAGACACGAGCCTTCTAGACACTAGCCTGCCACATCTGGGCTTCTGCTGGGCCTCTCAAAAGCTGCACACACGTTTGATTGGTGTTTTCTTCTCTAAAGCAAGGCCCACCTTGAAAGTGAAATAGGACTGAGAAACACACACCAAGCCACATGCCTTAGAGCAGCTCCTGTCTGTTGTAGCACAAATGTGGTCTCTCATTATCATGCGTGCACACTCACACACACACACACACACACACACACCAAAAAACAACACACATAAAGCACTCACACCCAATCCAACCTTCACACACACACACACACACACACACACACACACACACACACACACACACACACACACACACACACACATATGCACACACAGCCTCTCTTTGTCAGTTTCCCCCTCCTCCCCTCTCCCCCTCTCTCCACCCAGTAATCTCCCAGCAGTGTGGCCCCCCTCTCTTGCGCTCCACTGTTCTGTGTGATAGAATATCGATCGCTTGCTTCCACACCCCATTCAGAGGGGAGAGGGGAGGCTATGGTCAGACATGCTCCAAGGTCGTTTCCCTGGCAACGGAAGGATGGGTCAGAGGGTTGCCATGGCGCCTAGGTTGCGGGGGTCAGGTGGTGGGGGAGGGGTCAGTGGGTCTGACGAGTGTGTTTGGGTGTCGCTTAATGGATAAGGGGGGCAGGGGGGGGGGGGGGGGCGTGATAGGACAAGCAATATTGGGAGTGTAAATAATGAATGTGTTGAGTGTGTCTGTGTTGCAATATGTGTGTGTGTGTCAACACACACACAAGCACACAGAAAGAGAGAGAGAGAGAAACCGACAGACAGATCGGTAGATAATGCACTCAAATGCACTGTACTCATACACTACTGTAATATCTGCCCAAAATACTTCTTCACACAATCTATTGCTTCTGTCTCTCAACAAAACGTTTAATACGTTATGCATTAAGGCAGATCTATGTGTAATAATCTCTTGACGTGCCCTGTTAGTGATACAAATACTGGTGCAGCTAAGACTGAACCACTGACAATGATTTTCACACTCAAGGTTGGGAAAGCTCATGTATGCAATTTTTCAAGATTTGTTGTCGCAAACCCAATATGTTACCACTAGATGGCGCACGTTCCCTTGGCCCGCAACAGCTTGCAGACACTGCTCCCGGCACAGCAGAGAGAAGAGTGACCGATGTTTTGGAGAAGCAGAACTGTGCAGACATTTTCAATTAACATCGCGGGGTTTGCGATGTTAGATTGATTAAACATATTTAGTATTTTTTATTTGTGTTTTATCATTGTTGAGGATATTGGTTAAGGGTATTTGAAGGAGATTGAGGAAATCAGCTGCAGAATAGCACACATTAGCTGATGTCCACCATGATGCACCTGCTGTCCCAAAAACCTTTGATCTCACTTGGTCCGCATTCACACACGCACACACACACACATAGGCACACACACACGTTTCCCCTTTTCTGCTGCAGCTTCAACTCAGTCGTCATGGAAACAGCGAAGATGCCGAGTAGCAGAGAAGGAGGGCTAGGAGAGGGAGAAGAAGGGTGAGATGGAGGAGAGGTGTAGAACATTTATCTGAAGGGCATGTACAGATTAAAGGTGAATGTTTTTGAGGCCTGTTGGATACATGACTGTTCCCTTTTTAACCCAAAATGCACAGGCTCACTGTGGCTACTGCAAAATTAAACGGCACACACACCTGCACTTTATCCATAGTTGCTCTCTCTCTCTCTCTCTCTCTCTCTCTCTCTCTCTCTCTCTCTCTCTCTCTTTGTCCCTCTTCCTGTCTGTTGCTCTCTCTCTCTCTTTCTCTCTCTCTCTCCCACCTGCCCCCTCTCTTGTTCCATATTGCTTCCCTCTCTCTCACCTGCCCTATTCCTGTCTCCCTATTTGCTGCCCGGACTCTGCCTCCATTGCTCTGCCTCTCTTTCTTTGCCCCTGTGTATAATCCAGATGGAGCTCTTTCATTCAGGGGGCCTCCTGCACGTGCTTCAGACAGAGAGCCTTGGAGCTCTTAATTCACGAGACAGCCATACCCTCCTTTCAAAAGAGGCCCTGACAATTCTCCCTCGCTCTTTCTTTCCATCTCTCTCTCTCTGGCGCATGCACACTCTTTTCCTTCTCATTCTCATTCACTTCACTCTCTTTATTCCCCCCTCTGTCCCTTTCTCTACGCCCTCTACTTATCACTGATTCTTCATCCTGACTTTGCAGAGGAAGTCAGCGAGCCATGTCCTCCCTCAACAGCTAAATTGAGGTGTACTCGTCCAAACTTAAAGTTACAGTTTAATTATTTCTGCTGCTACATTGTTTCAGCGATCTTCCACCAGTGAGTCAGCACACCGAACTGTCTTTACAGTCAGCATGCCATTCGAACCTCTTCTGGAAGTATTTCATTTTTTTTTTAAGTCTTAAAAATACAGGACCAAGAATACAGCCAATTATAGGTTTGGGTTGAGTGTTAAACTAGTCTAAATTGAGCCTAAATTATTGATAGCGGCTAAATATATATTTTTAATGGTAGGGCCTAATAACAGAATAGCCTAACCAAAACCGATCTAAAGGCCGATCAAATGATGACTAAATTTGTTTGGACAAGGCCACAGGTTCTGAGGTTCTGGCTAACGAGAAAGCAAGTGACATCCTTCGGTCTGTAATAGCCTATAAACATAGGCCTATTCGAAAATATTCTAGTAGGCGTCATCGACTATAGGTCTAAACCTTAAATCCCATTGTTGGCCGATGTTATTCTGCCCGCGGAAATTGGATTATTTAGAGCGATTGAGACGTAATTGTTATTGAACGTGGAATATTTATCCCGCGGACACCCCGACGACTTGGGTTGACGTGAAAATAATAAGCCTCCACGAGCGGCCTGTGTTTCAACGGATAGCGAGGCCGATATGCTGTAGTGGGAAAATCAATGAACACACTGAGTTAATTATGAAAAATCAATTAAGAGGTGGGAATTGTCCGTTTAAAATACTTCACTGACATTTAGAAATAGACAGGGAGGAGGGAGAGACGGTGACGACCACTGGAATGTCCTGAACTGCTGGTTCTGTGGTCAGTCTTCTCCACCTTCATACCTTTGCATCCTGGAGGTCTGGATGTTGTTTTGGGGTCTTTCTTTTAACATACGCTACTTACATTCGCTGTTGAGGAACTTAGTATTGTTTGTTTTTCTGCCTGTCTGACACACACACTCGCACACACACACACACGAAACCTGAAGGTTTAACCCAGTGTCAACTAGATCCTATACCCAGAAGTTTACAGAAGCTTTACGGATGTAATAGGCTATAGCCGACGTTCTGACTACACATTATTCATGTCAGTGCAACCCTGACCGATGGCATGCCATTGGTCAGGGTCGGTGAACTTTCACCCAAGTTTAGATTTTGGGTAGCCTTGCCCACATTGTTTGGGTAAACACACACACACACACACTGCACTTTGTTACCTCTGTGCATATTTTTGGTTGAGATACATTTAGGATTTGACCTCAACGTTTGTTTTTATAATTTTAATGGTAGCTACTCTATCACAACTTCTTCTATCGTGGGTAAATTGCTGAAGAAATTACCGACGTGAAGAAAGCTTTCGTTTTAACAGCGGGTTAAGGAACTGAATAATACAAAATTGTTTAGCATTAATTGGCTTCGACTAGCTTCTGCAAGTTAGAAAACTACCTGGAAGCATTCTGGAAACAAACATAGGTTAATGCATGCAAACTAGTCTACACTATAGGCTACATTAATACAATGTATTTAAAATCATGCACGTTTTTACTACAAAATAGTAATACAAAAATGTTTTTTGACAGTTTGTATATTTTATTAGTCATTCAGATTTTAGGCCAACAAGGAAAGCTAGCTAAACATAAGCTACATTAAGGAATAGGCTACTGGATCTATTCTGGTTATTCAGGCATTATTTAAGTAGGCTATACCGAACCTTATCCATGTGCTTAGATCAGTGTTTTGATCAATCCATGACCTTCGTTTGGCTGTGAATGAACTTGACTTGCACTTGACACAAGTGGCTCACAGCGCGTCTAAGTTCACCTTAAAACAGGTTGAAACGGCAAGAATTATATTCACCAAAGCTAACCTATATTTCAATTTTTGAAATATAGAATGTAAAAGAGTAACGTATATCATCGAAATAAATATTTTGGGAAGCATGTGTTTGAGATAGGCTATACCTGCTCGTATGGAAGGGTATTGGCTTTCACAGCTGAAATATTTGCATGTTAGTTATTTGCATTTCGAAATGTATTATTATTTTCACTTAATTATTCATAGTTTCGATATATTGTTGTAAAAGTTCTGAGCATTTTAGACGGTAATAAAATACAAATCATAGGCTATCTAATGCAAATAGATTTAAATATGTTAAATAAAACACGGTTTTCAAAAGCCGTAGAAATTAACAATGAACTACAACAATCTCAATAGCAGTGTTAAAAACGAAATTAAAAAATTTAATGAATTACATGCAGCAATAATGGTATTTTACTACCTTGAAGTCAGTTGAATATGGAATGATTTTCATTTCAGATCAATGTCGACTTGGGATCCCTTCAAAATGTTAGCTATTGTTTAAATTGTTTCAAGCCATCAGGCGTTTTTCCTGTGGCCAACAGTAACCAATATCGTCTTCCTGAAATAACTAAATACAACAACGGTAAAATAATCCTACAATAATGAACTCGCACCATTATATTCAAACTTCTAAGAGTCAGAACAACAAACAAACAAAAACAACGTTGACCAAACATCATAGTCTACAAAACAATCCTATTGTCTATGGATAGGCTATTGTGTCAAACGCTGTCATAGTTATTGTTACGGAAAAGGGCCTGATTTTATGAGTTTTGCCTGTTTTATCAATGTGTAGGAGAGCGTCTGTCACACGCAGCCTCCGGACCTAAAGCCCATTAAGGAGAGCACGTGTCAAAGGGCAGGTGGTCACTCGCGACTGACAGACCGCAACTGCGCATTGCATCCGCTCCTCTTTGTGCTCCAACAGTGAAGAATTGGAGAAGCATTTTAGGTCCGTAACCTTTGTTGAGAAAAGGGGTCATCTGCTTTTTCTGTGAATAACAAACTAGGAATTTTTTTTCAATTACAAAATGTTTGTGAAAATAGCTGATTCGAAACAAATAATAATTAAAAAGCAAGCACAATAATTGTATTTTTTTGTGCTTTCTGCATAAACGTTTTACTGGAAGCTGACATCAGACTTTTATACTATTTTAGACGTTTGTCTGCCTTCAATATTTCAAATCACTTGCAAAAGCCTGTACATTTAGTCTTCTGTTATTTCTTTCCCTGCCAGGAAAAGGTTGATATTTATTTTGTTAGTAGTGAGATGTAATGAGTGCGTGTGTATTTTAACCACAGTAGGCTAATAACACAAAACCATGTTGCTTGAGTCAACCTCTCTTTTCTGTCTATGGACTTCATATCGGCTAATCAATAGTCCTATAGATTTCACTAATGATCATCATTGAATTGTCGTAACCTGATGAAGAGGAAGGTCAGAGAAACGTTAACCTGATCGATTGATTTTTCAATGTTTTAGCAGCAAATGTTGTCAGACTTGACACACTGCTATGTCAATATTAGAACGTAATCATTGATGTGAATTTGTTCAATTTTGTATCAGAGTAACAGACATAGAGGGTGCCATGGCAACAATAATGATTCTCTATGTCTTATCGTCAAGGAAACGTCTGTAACATGATCATGTGTTGCTAGGGGAAAATTTGATTTGATTTTTCTACATTGATTACCAGATTTGCAAATCTGAGAATTAATCATGCCAACACATACATACACACATACACACACAAACACACACAAACACACACACACACACTGGCTGTTCATTGTCCAGGTGGTTAGGATGCAAGGCGAGCTGGCGATCAAGCCCAGGGGTCAGAGTTCAACTTCATCCCAGACGGATGACCTCTCATCTGACTGATGCTGATCCCTGTGGTCAAGCTGCTGGTGGGGGTTGGAGGAGCAATCGGGGGGTGGGTTATGGGGGTGGAGCGGTCCATCTATATCTCCTCGGACTGCCCTTCTTCACCGATCTTGCACCCCTCCTTCAGTTGTCTGCATCCTCTCTCTGTCTATGTCTCTCTCTGTCTCTCTCTGTCTCTCTCTGTCTCTCTCTGCCTCTCTCTCTCTCTGTCTCTCTCTGTCTCTCTGTCTGTCTTTTTCTCTTTTTCTGTCCATCTCTCTGTCTCCATCACCCTTTTTTCTCTGTGTGGTGAATTAACATCTGACCTTAACTAGTGACCCTTGATCTGTAAACCCTTGACCCCAGCCATGACACATACAGACACACACACGCGTGCACACACACTCACTGCAACTGACAAACCCCTGTTGCCTTATCTCTTTACATTTTTATATTTGTGACACAAACATAACATAAACATTAATCGCACACACACACACACACACACACACACACACTGCACAGTTTCTGTGTTCTGCTACAGCTGGTGGCTAGAGGTGTGAGGTGAAGATGAGTGACCATCATCAATGGGGGGCGACAGAGAGCAGCCGCCCCCTCTCCACTCTGCACAGGTTCAGGTTCAAAGAGAAACATGTGTGTGTGTGTGTGTGTGTGTCAGGTTTGTTCAGGACAAGGATGAAAGGGTGGGAAATACGCCTCGCCAAGCACTTGTGTCTTGACCCCTCCTTCATGCTTCCCCCCAACCCCCATCCCCAAAACCCCCATCTCCTCTGGCCCCCCCTCTAATCCCTGGATACTCTGCTGCATATGTTCCCTAATCCCAGGCTGGGGGGGCTCCTGCTCTTCTCTTTGTGGCTGTAATGCTGTAACCTCCCCTGATTCCTCCCTCACTCTCTCCTGGCTCGCTCTCTTATCACCGGACAACACTCCCTGCATGCCCTCTACTGTCTCTACACACACAAACACACACACACACACACATACACACATACACACACACAAAGACAAACACACCGCTGCTTCTCTGTCTCTCTCCTACCTCTGCCTCTCTTTCTCTTCTTCTCAGACTCTGCTTTTCTTTGTGTTCTTATTATTTCTCATGTCCTCATAATACCTCTCTCTCTCTCTCTTTCTCTCTCTCACCTTCACTAGCACCTCTCCCTCCTATCCTTCTTTTTCTCTTTCTTTCTTTCTCTCTCTCTCTCTCCACTCTCTTGCACACCTTTCCCCCGTTTTTTCACACTTTCTCACTCTCGCTGTCACACTCGTTCTGTCTGGCAGTGTCATTCTCCTTGTGTTTTTTTTACTGTTCTCAGTCCCACTGGCTCATACATGCACACAAACTCGTCGACGAACACAGACAGAAACAAAAACACATGCACATACACACACTTTTTTAAGGTTTGTCCTTTGCCCAACAGAAGTACTTCAAGGTGTTTCAAACTCCCAAATCACTTGTTCATTTGAAATTCCCCATATTACTGTACTCCTTTCATGTCTCCTGATCCAGAACATGTTAGATGCCGTGGTTTTTCTCGTCTAACTAATCACACTTGTCATTTGAAGTAGCTGTGCACACTGCATGCTGTGTGTTGTGGAGGTCTGTGTGTGTTCTGCAGCCAGACACACACTGTGATCAACTGCTCATTGAAGGATGCCCGCTTACTGATCACCGTATTTTGAGTCTACTAGCTACTTCCAGCATTTAACTGAGATATCTAGGAAATGTGTTGTACACAATATAGACAAACTATATATTTAACTGATTTTAAATTGACATTTAAAGCAAAATGTGGATATTTTTTTTTTATCTCATCAAAAAGCCAATGTTACAATTATTTAACATATAGACAAACATTCCACGTGAATATAAAAGATATGTAAATATATTAAATGGATTGTAAGCTTATTTATAAATACATGCAGCATTTATAGACTGCATATTTTATATGTGTAAATGTAGATATATGTAGATATACTGTATGTAGAGATCTAGAATCCCTGGGGCGGGATGTTGATGGTATAATTGCTCTGTATTTGTTTACTGTAAGGTTGGTTGTTATGGTTTTGAGTGGGTTGGTCTGACTATACGCAGAAAAACGCAGGGAGCTATGTGTGTGTGTGTGTGTGTGTATGTGTGGGTATGAAAGTATGTGTGTGGTAGAGTAAGTGTGTGTGCATGTGTCTTGGTGTTTGGGCACGTGTATGTGGGTGCAAGTGTCATATCGATAGGTTAATAGCCCCAGTGCCAGATTCACTAACTCCCTGATTAGTTGTCAGTCCACTAATCCACACACAAGTGCCCAGTTATAGGCCTCCTCTATTGATTTTTCGTACCGCAAGCCATGCCAGGAGAAACTAGGGGTCGGTAAGAGGGAGGGGGTGGGGTTGGGGGGGCAGGTATTGATCGACCCCAAATCAACCCTGCATGTTCCCTGCACTCGTGTCCAGTCTTGTGCTCTGTGATTGGAGGGCCTCCCTGTGAATCAGCGCTGGATTGGTCGTAGCCATGCTTTGATTATGTCATCATTTAGGTATCTGAGCAATAAGTCAAAGCCTGATATAGAGGTCTGGGAAGGGCCAGTTTGACTGACAGGTAGAAGAACGTGAATGAGAGACTTTGCGAGTGACTGTCGGATGGTGCCTCCTGACTATTGGCCACCTGACCCCAGAGTCCCTGATTGGTCAGAGGGGCAGTGATCTCACCTCGGAGCGTCCACCATTTCATCCTCCATGTTACCCTGTTACTCAGGAAATAAGGACATGTTCCTTTGGTTAGGAATCATGCATGTGGTGAAATGTATTGACAAATCCTGTCTATATGCTGTCCCTCATGGATGGCTCTTTATCGCTTTCTTTTCATTATGCTCTCTCTCTCTTTCTCTTTGTTTCCTCCACTCTTTAATCAGTATGTCCTTCCTTTTCCTCTCTATTCTCTTCCTCTGATCATCATTCCACACAGATCAGGCCCATCTTCTTTCTTCTCCTTGCTCCCCGTCTCTCTCGCCTCTGTGCAAGCAAGAAAAAGAGAGAAAGAGGTTGTTAAACATTATTCTTCCCTCTTAATTGTTTTGACTTGTGCCATTGGCATCCCGATTAGGGGCCATTGATTTCCCAGTGCTAAGTGCATTGATTTCTACATTTCCTATTGATCGCTGGTCTAAATCTACCCACACAGTCTATGTGCATCGGGCCACTGAGTGAGAGAAAGAGAGAGAGAGATAGAGAGAGAGAGACGGAGAGAGAGAGAGAGAGACGGAGAGAGAGGGAGAAGAGGGAGAGAGGGAGAAAGGGAGAAGAGGGAAGACCAAGAGTTGAACAGGTGTACAAGAGACAAACAAAAGACACTGAAGCTATTAATTCAACAGAAATATATTTTGAAGTATGTGTTTATACAAGGTAAAGGCTTCATATGAGAGACATTTTGCAGTGTGTGTCTGTGTGTAGGGGTGGGTGGTTGTGTGTTTGAGTGAATAAAAGCCCTTGAAAGACTTGATTGCCTCTCAGTCAAGCTTTGTGTGATTTGAAGGTTTTTTTCAAATTTGTGTGTAATTTAGTCATTTAGCAGACGTATGTGTGTGTTTCATTAGAGATAGTATTCTATGACCTTCAGCCATTTGCAATTATCATTTCATATGATTAACACACACTCATGGTAGCTCATGCTCCGCATTTATAATTACAGATTGTAAAGGATGTGTGGATATATGTGTGTGACATTGCTTACAGGACAAGCCTGCTTGAAATGGAACAAATAGCTCCACTCTATGTCACAGCATTACAGTAAAGGGAGTAGGGATGCGTTGTTTGGGCTAAGCTGCCCCCCCCCCAACCATCTAAGACCAGGGTCCAGGCCCAGCCTCCAGCATGCCCCCACCCCTCTCAACTCACAAAACCCCTTCATCAGGTTCCCAAGCCTTTAAGGGTAAAAAGGATGGAGAACATGTATGAAATGTATGTCTGTGTTTGATTTGATTCATGTCAAAGCTCAGTTCAAATACAGATGTGGTGTGTGTGTGTGTGTGCATGTGTGTGTGTGTGTGTCGATATAGGCTACTGAAGTCTGTTGGTGAGAATATGTATCAAATAAAGCCTGACTGGGGATAAGAATATGTGTGAAATTAACAGTGCGACACAGCCCGTATTTGTATTCTCCCCCTGCAATGGATAAGCTGGTAACTGGTAAGTAATAGGCACAACATGCTTACGGTTGTGATCACGTTAGTGTACGGTATTGGCAGATTATGTTTTACGGCTTCTCCGTCTGGCCTCTGCAGCGGTGCGATGGTAACGGTAGAAACGTGGGGGTTTATTGGCAGGCTGATGCGGGGATATTGACAACATGTCATCATTGATCACTTAGTCAAGCTGCAAAAGAGAGTAGAGACAGAGAGAAGAGCACGAGATGAAATGTTCAAAGGACTGATGATAATAAAATGACAGGAACGCAAGATTGATTATTTGTTCTATATAAAGTGAAATGTCGGCGTGTCTGCAGGTGCGTGTGAGACAAAGAGATACACACGTGTGAAAGAAATACAGATGAAAAGGAAAACGGTACTTGAGTCTTTACTTTGTGTGTCTGATAGAGAGATCGCGTGTGTGTGTATGTTCGCGCGTGTGTGTCTCTGAATCGGTAGTAAACAGTGTTGAGGCAGGCAGCAGAGAGAGAATGAGGTGGCGATATAATTGTAAGCTGGTATTGATTGGGGCGCCTTGTTATTGATGAGGGAGAATTTAATTCAACCAACTCGTTTGTCAACATGACATTGCCATTTAACAATGAACTCTCTGTCTCTCTCACTCACACACATACACACACGGGAACACACAGGCATGTACGCACACACATGCACACAAAGGCACAAAAAGCGCACAGTTGCTTACTGCAAACGTGTGTCTCAATTTGTGTGAAACACTTCTTTCTCTGAAATAAAATCCTTAGGCCTATTGTTGTTTCAAACTCTTGTAGTAATGAGCCCTGATACAAAAAGAGATATATAGCTACACTAATTTAATTCACTTGTAAGCTAATTACAAGATGCACAGGTATTGCTAAAAACAGGTATTTTTCTCTCCCCTTGGTGATATAGGATAAGATCAAGGGAATTTCAGTGAGTTATAACCGCCGCGGCTTTACTGCTCTAAACGAAGGAGAGGGAGAGAGAGAGAGCGAGAGAGCTGCGGGCGCTATAGCCTAGGCCTATCCACGAGGGTTTCACCTCGACTTTTGTTCCTCTGATGTTGACCGACTGTCTGTGAACCTGATGCGCACGCGTGCCAAAAACGTGTGAGTGTATGTGTGTGTCCTCTTGGGGCCTCATTGATGTATATTTTCCGTGTGTGTGTGATAAGTGGCTATAGGCTAATGTGTCATTTTTGCACGCACACCTTTTATGGAGCTTGTAGATTATGATCATGGGTAAGAAGACCGTTACAATGTCAGTGACGAATCCGTTCTTTAAAAAAAGAATACTAAGCCGGTACTGATGGGCCCTTACGCCATCTTCCTTTTTCCTACTGCACTTTCCTTCTATACCCCTCTCTTCCATATAGACGCGCAAAACACACTATATTCTACAAGAAATAATTGCTTTTGTCTGGAAGGAGTTTGAAATCAGGGGGTGCTCAGCGCGTGGCCTATCTGGCAAGGGGGGTTCGTGAAGGACAACGTCGCTTCATTTCTCTCTCTCTCTCTTCTCTCTCTCTCTCTCTCTCTCTCTCTCTCTCTCTCTCTCTCTCTCTCTCTCTCTCTCTCTCTCTCTCTCTCTCTCCCGCCCTCTCATACTCTCCTGTCCTCTCTCGCTCGTTGGACATGCGGATGTCATCTGTCAAACGGAGAGAGGGGCAGAGAGTGGTAAAGGGGACAATGAAGACACAGCACTGTTGTGGTGCCTATTCAAAGAGAAAACACCAACCACAGAAATAGAACAATAATGCTCGATTATTAGAGAGCAAGGTTAATAACGATATGTTTAACAATACTGGTGATGTTTTATCCATATGAGATGATTTATATTTTATGCCTCCTTCTGTCAGCGTCTTGGATATTAACATCGGCAATGCCCGGGGCATTGTATATAGGCCCATAATTGATCGATAACTCATTAACGGCCGTCCCAACTAGGAGTGTAAGGAACCAGGGGCAGAAAAAGAAAGAATGTGAGAGAGATAGAGAAAGAGAGAGAGGGAGAGAAAGAGAGGGAGAGAGAGAGATCAGGCTCGGCGCTTTCGATTTTCCCGTATTGACTGCGATGTTTAGCGTATAGATTTTTCTATTTAAAAAATCTATGTCGGCAATAATCTTGAGTGTAAGTGCGTGGCACAGATTGTGGCTTTCTAACTGACAGAATAGCAGGGAAGGATGAGCGGGATATAGACGGGGGAGGTGGGGAGGTAGGATATGTGGGAATGGAAGGTCTGACAATGCGCACAATGTAGGCAAACTGAAGACACTAAGGCGCTGCCCATCTTACCAAAACAAACACTTGAATACAATTAGCCTAATTCGTTTTTAAGCACACGACCCCCGCGACTCACCCGTGCCAAGGGGTTGACTCCAATTTAGTAGCACCCCTACCTTTACTCTATACACGTGATTCACAACCAAAAAAAAAAACTTCCCTGTGTAGATGTGTATACCTATGTATGAGGCAGAAAGGTGCAAAAACATCTACCTGCTGAAAACACATAAAATGCGTCTGTGAACACACTAGCCTGCGTGTCTACTGCGTAAACCTATCGATTAGGAGGACACCACAATTATTGGTGTCATTATATTGAAGCATAATCAGAAGATCAATAGGGAAGATAGTTAATCTTATATGGGATTAGTAATGGAAAAGAAGAGAGCCGAACCTAGCAGGGGAGAAGGAAGCGGGGGGTGGAAAAGAGAGAGGGGGAGAGAGAAAGGGGGTGGGGGAGTGGAGCGACGGTCGCTCTCGCCTCAATGTTGCGAGCAACGCTGTCAGAGCGTTTTCAGGCTGGAGGGAGTCGGACCGAACGAGCTACCGGGGTTCCCAAATAACGGGAACATAAAGACAGACACACAGGCGGATGGCGGGACAGAGCCAAAGAAAAGATACCGCATAACGGGTACCGTGTTCCTTCTTTTCGTTCAGCTGTTTGTTTTGAATGAAGCAGGCTCTATTTATTTATTTATCTATCTATCTATTGATTGCGTTTTAATTACCGGCCTATGACATATAACTGGGGGGGGGGGGGGGAGCAAAAGCCAGACAGGGGACCTTTCATAGTCTTACATATTATTTGATTATTTAAATGTATGAAATAATTGAGTTTATTTCATCATACACAAATGCTGCTTTGTGTGCGTTAGTTCATCAGCTGACCAGTAATAAGACAGCTAATAACCAAATACAAGAACCAAAAAGAGAACTTCAGAACAGTTGTTCCGTTTTTCTGTGTTGAAGATAAACATAAAAACAGCAGACAACAAAGAAAAAAAATACTTTTTGAGCAAGAGAATAAAAGAGGAAGATATTTATGTTTAAGACAAACCAAAGCAAACTCGTAAGAGGCAGAGGAGGCCACTGTGAAGCCTGCCTGCACACCTGTCTTCAATCAACATACAAAAACAAAACAATTAACAATAACGATCATAAGATACCGCATGTACAGTTATTGCTAGATGCCTATGCCAAACTTTGACACATAGCAGATACCAGCGTTAGAGTCAGGGTGCTAACGACCGATGAGCAGGAGTTAGGCTGTTCTGTTAGGAGCTGCCGACGAAGTAGCCTACCCGTCTATCCGTCTGTGTGTTGTCTAGAAAAAAAATTTATCTTTGAGAAACACGATCAAGGGACGTCCACAGCGGTTTGAAACTGAGGCACAAACCAAAAACGTGAATGTAGCGACAAGCTAGAACTACCAACCATTACTTAAAGTCTCAAACCAAATATTATTCTATACCAAACGTTTCACGCCGTCTACCTGGAAAGCATACGAAGAAAAACAACGACGAAGGAGAGGACAAGCTTTTAGAGAAGAAGCTGAAAGATAAACTCCCAGCCGACTGCGGATCATGTTTGTTCCCTTGCCGGTGCCGTTCGTCTTTCAGAGAACTGCTTCCGACTTCAACGCCTGGCGTCTCAAGTCCCCGCTGGCTCTACGCTCCAGCTCTGGTAAGATCTAGTGCCTCTCTCTGTTGTTCTGTATGATTCCACAAACTCCTTTATATTTCACACGAATGGCAAAATCAACAGGAAGAGCTAAACACCTTGACACAGCATGTCCCACATAGACATCATTTTCATCAACCCCACAATTGGCTATTTCGCATGAAATGTTACAGAAACTGAAAAAATCTCCCTGAAAATAAGTTCGGTAGAACCAAACAAACAGAAACGCAGCATAACTGCATTAAATAGAAATATGTAAAATTAATCAACATTAAGAAATGTACTTCATTTGCATCCTTAAAAAATAAGTCAGTAGCGGCCCCCCTTTCTCCCGTCCTCCCCATCTGTCTCCTGGTCCCTGCTCCATCTGCCTCTGTCTGCCCACCCGGCTCCGCCGCTCCGTTCCACTGACGGTTACGGGAATATTCATGGTAATTTATTGATCCTACCGAGATCGATCCCGAGTCCGCGGGAAAAGAATGATAAACTTTTGGGACAGACATAGCTCCAACCAAGAATGACTGGAGAATATTTTTAGGCACAGGCCACTTCCATTCTAGTTTGTAATCGGTGATGCTGCACCACAAAGCCAGTAGCCTAGTAAAAAGTGATAGGGCAGCAAACTTTACATTTCATGTCAATTTGTTTTTATTTCAACAACTTGTGGAGCGCAAGATTTGAAGTCAGGGCTTACGACTCTTTGTCACTTTTTTGGTGGCTGTTAACCAGCAACGACAGAGAGGGGGGCGGGAAGGTGCTGCTTCTCCCCTCTCGCCTCCACCGAAGCGGAAACTTGAGATGACAGATGGGATGAATATATGCAGTTCTCCCGGCCCCCGATAATGCAGCCTATCTCCTTAACTACATGTCACCAGGAGAAAAACGGTTGAAATTTTTAATGACTGTTGCTGGTAGGGCTTGACATGCCACGTATGTCTAAGAAGTTGGCTGTGGGCCACAGCAAGTAGACTACAGGGAAGAAACGGGACAGAGGACCACCTTCCAACCAGACAAACAATTATTTAAGACGGTTAATGGTGTGAAAAGTATAGAGTAGAGTAAGTCTACCATTTTATATTTATATGACCTAATGATCACTGTTGCTGAATGAACTCGTAGGTTATTTTGATGTATGTTGTGAGTTCTCAAACTGAAATGATGGATAGACAGACCAGTGAGGTACTTTCATCCTGACTGTACTCGACATTCATGATCCGTAGTCAACACACATCTGAAATATAAACAGCCAATTGAAAAGGCTGAAATCCCCTCCCCCTCTCCTCTAGTCCTTCTCTCCCCTTTCATCCCTTCATCTCCCTGGAGAAAACGGGTAAAAAAACAACAACATAAGAGATAGCCGGTCAGTAAAGAGGAATGTGAGCCCCCCGTCTCTCCCCTCTCCCCCATCCTGCCCCATGATCTTCATGGTTTCTATTGGATTTGCCTGCTGGTTTGTTTTGGCCTGTAAGCCAGTTTGACTAAGTCTGTTACCCATCATGCCTCTCTCTTCTCTGGGGACCAGGTGATGAAGAAGCAAGGGATTCTGGGGGTTCAATCTCACAATGTTCAGGGAGAGAGAGAGAGAGAGAGAGTAGGGTAGGGTAGCAGGATAGAAAGTCAGCAAGAGCTACAGAGAGGGGGAGGGGCAGAGGGGGTGAGGGTGGGAAGGAGTGAGAGAGAGTGAGGGGAAAAAAAGGTACAAACCGCATACGTTTGCAAAGACACGCTGACAAGTGGATCTGAGCTGGAAGAGATTACGGTGTTTGTTACTGACCCTCCCAGCACAGCACAGAGATTTCCACACACACACACACACACGCACACACACACACACACACACACACACACACACACGCACACACACACACACACACACACACACACACACACCCACACACACACACACACACACACACACACAGTCGACATATCTGTTAGTTGGCCCAAAGATTTTGTGCGTGTTCTGTCTGTAGAGGAACAGTACTGATTGACAGTAGTACGGTAGCACTAATTTCAGGATCAGTTTATTTTCCATTGTATATTCTATGTCAGTACTAGGCTCCTGTAGAGTATCAAACAGCAGAGTATTTTCTCCTTTGGTTCTGTACTGGTCACAGTGGTTCAATGCTTTTCAGCCAGTCCTTGCAGTTTGTCTACTCGACGACCATGTCTATGTTTCCTCCATGCTGCTAGTGAGCTACCTCCAGCACCTCCAGTTCTCCTCTGTTTTCTGTCCGACTGGAGGCTGCCGTCCTGGGCTTAGCCCTGGAGTGAGAAGGGGCTGGAGGCTCATAGACATCGTTTAATTGGGTTGTGTGTGTTTTTGTGACAGAGCTGTGGAGAGGGCGGACAGGTGGTTTACTCAATAATTGCGCGTTGAGGTCAGCTATAGATCGGGGTGTGTGTGTTTTATCTCCAACGGTGTGAATTCACAGGTATATATTGTGTGAGTGGTTTTAACCTTGCGCTGTTATTGATTAGGCAGCATTGACTACTCTCCGCCCGTGTGTGCAGTGTGTGTGTGTGCAGTGTGTGTGTGTATGGATGTAAGGGAGAGCGGCCAGTCTCTGTGCTAACCTGATTGCGAATGACAAAATGTCCAACAGGGTTTGTTAGGGACATAATGTGGAATCAATAGACACAACAGAGATGTCAATACAACATGCTTTATTGCATTAAGCTACCTCTCTCCATCCCAGCCCCTACCACCAACACACTCTGTCTATCTGTCTCCATCTCCCTCTCTCTCCTTTTCACACACACACACACACACACACACACACACACACATTGATAATAGAACCATTGCTGACCGCTGATGCTGCCTGCTGTGATGATGTGAAACATAAATGGACCCCATGTTAAAATCAAAATATGGACACACACACATGTACATGCACACACAAACACACATATTGGCCTTCCTGCCTGCCCCCCTTGGCTCACACTGGCTATGTTACCATGGAGACATTCATAGGCCATTAAACACATATAGTAATAAAGGCAACAAGGTAAACACCCCCTCTACCTTTCCTTCTGTCTCTTTCTCCCTGACCGCTCTCTCTCTCTCTTCTCCCCTCTCCCTCACTGTGTTTCGCTCATTCTCCCATTCTCTCTCTCTCCCTTGTACCCCTCTCTTTAGACAAACCTTGCCTTTGTAGTTTTGATGATCACAAAGGCCATTAGAATCTAAATGGACCATATTCAGCCCATAGTGCTTATTGGACGGGCCTGACTGCGTCTATCTCTGTGGAATCTTGGATCTATTACCGTTGTTTGTGTGTTGGAGTGTGTGTCCATGTGTGTGTGTGTGTGTGTGTGTGTGAGAACATTTGCAATTACACTTCATGAGTATGTGTGTGCCAGCGTCCAATATACCCAGGCCACAGCTGATGGCTTTAGACACAGCAGGTCTCCCCCATCTCTCAGTGCTGCATGAACAGTGTTTGTTTGGTCTTGGCGACAGCCGGTCAGGGCTCTGCTTCAGCCTCTCCCTGCACACCCCTCACTCTGGCCTGGGTCCCCGCAGCCCGACACAAGCCCCCGGCACCAGGCCTGGTTCTACCCCATCACACCACGGGCTCCTCAACCATGCTGATGAGTATCTTGTCTGGGGTCAGGGTCCCACCTCTTGATTAAACCAAATGATTGTAGGTCACACTGTACAGAAACATGGTTTCACGTAGCACCAGTGTCTACACAATATGTATGTGTGTGTGTGTGCTTTCTCTAGACTGTTAACCTTTTGTGCAACCAGTAAGCATTTCGCAATGAGTGAATGTGAGTGTCTATGTTTTTGATTTGGCCTTTGTATGTGTGGGACAATGTGTGTGTGTTTGTCCCTGTTAATATAATCCTGCATTTGCCACAACACAACAACGAGCGTTCCACATAGTACTTAGTTTCCCCGGGTGTGTGTACTTGGCAAGTGTAGTCGAGCATCCACTAAAGCACACTGTACATTTGGATAATAAAACGGAGTGATATAAAAGCCTGTTTGATTGAATTCCTTCCCTCCTGCTCCACACAGTCCCAGTTTGGGCTGATATTTGCCCCCCCCCCCCCTCTCCCCCCAATTTAATTTAGCAGACAGGAGTTATGATAATGAACGGTCCGGAGAGTGGGGTTGCGATGGGGGTGGGGGGTCCTTATTTTGCCCAGGGGACACTCTGTCCTTCGTCCCAGCATCCTTTGTGGGAAAGCACAGGGGTGAAAGCCATGGGTTTAATATCATGCACACGCAAAATGTATGTATGCGTAGACGGACTCGAACGTGACAACAATGGTGCAGGGAGGTGGTGGTGGTGGGGGGGGGTCCATGGGGTTCGGGGGGGCTTTTAATAAAAGTGAGTGCTCTGGCGCTTCAATCTCTTCTCCCCTGGCTTTCAAGTCCCCCCACCCAGCACTCACTCCTCCACCCTCACCCCCAACTCACCCTCTACTCACCCCCACAATAGCCCCCCTATATACCCCTCCTTCCTGAAACACATGCATGCACTTACACACAATCACACATTTGCACTCAGATGGGCTGTATAAACACATATGCACACAGCAACGCACGCACACACACACACACACACACGCACACAGACACACACACACACACACACACACACACACACACACACACACACACACACACACACACACACACACACACACACACACACACACACACACACACAGGAAGGCGGTCAAATCTGTTTGTGTCCCTGCTGCCTCTGTTGTGACTAGAGCAAGAGACTGAGAAGCAGTGAGGCTCCACACTGCTGTGCACACAGACTGGCCATGCTGGGTTTAAACACATGACCATCCACACACACACACTCTCTCACACACACACCGCCTCAATAGCAAGGTTAGCAGTCCCAATCTTTCCAACACGTACACACACATTTACCCTAACAGATACGAGAGCAGAAAAAAACCTCCCTTTCTTATCCCGTGTCTGTCTGTCCTCTTTCATCCTCCCTTCTCTTGCTTTGGGAGAGTAGTGCTCCGTCCTGAAATGAAATTAATCTGTTGTACTACACCCCTCCCTCCTCACCCACTCCTTACCCTTCTCTCTCCCCCCCCACTCCTCCTTCCCTCCCTCCTTTCCTCAGCTCAATCTCATTCTCTCCTAGCACTATAGGGAGGGTTGAATTTGTCACTTTAACCTCTCAGTAAGGGATATGAATCTGTTAGGCTACCTCCTCCTCTCTCTCAGTAGCACAGCGCGCCTTAATCCTTACACACACACATTCACATACACACCGACACACACGCATGCACCCACACACACATAGAAATACTCTCTAAAGAAACACACACATACAAATCCTGTCTCTCATGTACACACATACACACTCTCACACCCACACTAACTCACACATGCACACGTGATTGATATCCTGACGAACCGTCCTCTACCGCTTTCTCCATGGGGCTTCAATCAAACACATTGATATGATCTGGTCTTCTTTGACTGTGCAGCTCTCCTTTAAAACCTTCATCTCTCAGTAATCCTCTGGTGAGAACACAAGCATTTAGTCTCTCCCTCTTCTTCTCTATTTTGTTCTCTCTCTCTCTCTCTCTCTCTCTCTCTCTCTCTCTCTCTCTCTCTCTCTCTCTCTCTCTCTCTCTCTCTCTCTCTCTCTCTCTCTCTCTCTCAGTCTCCCTGTCTCAGTGCCTCTATTCCTTTCTCTTTTCATCTTCACATGCTGCATACTGTATTTTGTCTGTGGCCTAGGTTAGGCCAGGATCTTAATAGGGACTCTGCTGAGGGAGAGGAGAGTGTCTCCTAGGCAGCGGCTAATGGCGCCCTTCAGGGACTAGCTGAGTCGTACACCAAGTTGCTATGGAGAGGCGAAGTAGGACAGGTGAAACATGGTCTTCCATCCTTCCCTTCTTCCCCTCCTCTCCCCCTTCCTCCTATGTATGAATATGGTAAATGTGGAGCTGCCCTGTAAAATTATTCTCTGTTGGAAGAAAGGGTCTCCTAAAGCTCGAGGGGATCTCTGAGATTCAACATTTAGGGGAGAAGAGGAGCTCCTCTCCTCCCCTCACTCCTCCTTTCCCTCCTCTCCTCCTCTTCTACCCTCACTCCTCCTTTCCCTCCTCTCTTCCTCTTCTACCCTCACTCCTCCTTTCCCTCCTCTCCTCCCCTCCTACCCTCGCTCCTCCTTTCCCTCCTCTCCTCCTCTTCTACCCTCACTCCTCCTTTCCCTCCTCTCCTCCCCTCCTACCCTCGCTCCTCCTTTCCCTCCTCTCCTCCTCTTCTACCCTCACTCCTCCTTTCCCTCCTCTCCTCCCCTCCTACCCTCGCTCCTCCTTTCCCTCCTCTCCTGCTCTTCTACCCTCACTCCTCCTTTCCCTCCTCTCCTCCCCTCCTACCCTCGCTCCTCCTTTCCCTCCTCTCCTCCTCTTCTACCCTCACTCCTCCTTTCCCTCCTCTCCTCACCTCCTCCCCTCACTCCTCCTTTCCCTCATCTCCTCCTCTTCTACCCTCACCCCTCCTTTCCCTCCTCTCCTCCTCTCCTACCCTCACTCCTCCTTTCCCTCCTCTCCTCCCCTCCTAACCTCGCTCCTCCTTTCCCTCATCTCCTCCCCTCCTCCCCTCGCTCCTCCTTTCCCTCCTCTCCTCTCGTTCAGCCCCAGGCTGTAAGTGATCTGTGATGAACCTGACCCGGTTTATGATCTGGCCTTGTAATGGCCCACAACTGTGGCCAGTTCTTATGGCTTCCTTACACTGTTTTTCTAATTAGACCAGACATCGGTTCATTTACACACAAAGTCTACGAATATTTTATTTATTGGTTTGGGTGAGGTGTTGTACAAAATATTGCAGGCCGAAAAAGCAGATGTTATTTATTTTGAGTGTCCACTGGATTTACAATGTAAAGTGGTGGCCATTTCAGAGTGTTAAAAATGCACTAAAGTTAGCATATGAATTTAGCTGTGTTGAAATATTAATGCAAATGTGCTCAAATGTGCTCACTGATGTGAACTAAGGTGTGTGTATTTAGATGGAATGGGCTAAGTGTTTTTGGGTGTGTTTATGCGCTCTTAGTATGTGTGCTAAGTATGTTTACAGTGTACGCTCATGTTTAGAAAACAAAGCTACATCCAAATGTGTGTGTATGTGTGTGTGCTCATTCTCCCTTCCCCCCTCCCACTTTGCCTTTGTCCCTCCACCAGGCGGTGTGTGTGTATAGAGGGGTAGAGGGGTGAGGGGTGTTGACCTATGACCTCACCCCCTCCGCTGTCTCCCCCCTTGTGCCCCACCCTATTCATATGCAAGCGACCCGTCAACCCCTATTCTTCAGACTCATCTGGCCACGGCTGGCCACTGCCTCCTTCAGTCTCAAGTTCAAGGCTGGTTTGGTGTTGGGCTAACAGGCTGGTTTCTGGCCTGGGTCCTAGCTTATATGGGATAAATCAAGGATTTCTTACCTGTTTCTGTTAATCACAATCTGTACAGCAATAATTTGCCTTATTATTTCTCAATGTATCCACATTTATTATTCATTGCTGTATATGTGTTCCTGCTGTAACTTATTTTGTGCTCTAATGACATGTCATGCATTCATTATAATTTCTTCCACACTTACCAGCAGGTTACTAGTAACTGATCTGAAGGACTGAATTAAAATATTTTAGAAGCAACAGTTAGACATTACCAGAACACTCAGGATATATACAGTACATCTTGTATTTACAGGATAAAAACAGGAGGTATACTATAGGTTTTCTTAAAGAGCGTATGCATTTGTCTGGTCAGCTGCTGATTGTGATAATTGATTGATGATTGCAGGCTTGGTAGCTTAGTAGTCTACACCTGGTGCAGTATATCCAACAGGATATGAGGTGAGGTGTTTCCTAAGCCAGGTTCCCTTACAACATGACTTGTTTCAAAGAACAATAGTCTAATGGTCGTAGTATGACTTTGCTCGTTTTGCAAATGGCCTGTAATGAACAGTGAACAGACTAAAATAACTATTTTTTGAGATTTGTTTTTCGTTATCAATGTTGTGTTCTTTTAGAGAAGCATTGTCAAGGGAACTCCAAATGCAGTATGTATCTGCAGTCGTACAGAATATGAATACATGATGGATAGGCTATAGTATAAACCCACCCCCACCTACCTCCATGTAAATAATGGATTAGTTTGTGTGTCCTTTGAGATTTGACATACTGAAGGATGCTCTCATTGCTTTCTAAATATTATACACGCTTCCATGTATGTGCATACACAAATCCTTCCTTACCACTTAAGTCACACACACACACACACACACATACACGTACTCTCTCTTTTAGAATTTCTGCATTCCTTTCAACATACACAAAAAAAAAAAAAAAAAAAAAATGGAATAACAGACATAGTCATTTGTAAAATCCCAAGGATAATGTCTGAATGCATCACTGCAGGGAACATTCCGACCTCGGGACTCCTCAGTAGATGAGAAAGGGTTCTCATGATTCCACAGCACAATAGCAGATCTTGGGCTGCCAGGTTTGGAAAAAGCGGCACCAACTGTAGAATAATTGTGCTAACCTCTGGATAAGGGTTGTGCCAGGACCTTTTCCTAGAAGAGATCGTTTGTGTGTTTGTATGTGTCCAGTCTATAGATACAGTAAACCAAACACTGCTGTGTGTGTGTGTGTGTGTGCATGTTTAAGTGGAGGAAGACCCCCCACACCTCGGCGCTCTCTCAGGAAGGGTGCAGAGGTGTTGATTTGTGTGTGAGGCACACAGAAACAGTCGAAAGCGTACAAGGTTATATTTCAGCAAGAGATTGAGAAGTGACACTGCTCTCCGCAAGCGCTGAATAGAAGCTAGACGAAAAGCGCTACCTTTCAGAGCGCTGACAACTTCCTCTCCCAGATGACGGGTCCAGGTAAACCAGCCCTCTCACACAGAGAACACTTAAGCTTGCGCAATTGGCTCCCATTCATCCAATGATGGCAATCACCTTTTCACTTGAATTCACTGGTATTTGCTTTTGCGAGACATAGCTAACCATCATACTGGAATTCCTGCCCACTGAGTAAGTACCCTGGGTTAAACTATGCTTCAGATACATTTTGTAAAAAGATACCCTGTCTAAAAACGGTCAATGGTAAACACAACTATTATTTTTTCTTTTTTTTCTTCATCGCTCTCTTTCCAACTAACTATGCTTACTCCATGTACGTGAGGTTATTTATGCCCTCTTAGTGAGCGTAAACATAGTGGTAAATGAAACGTTTAGGGTACATCATCACACCCACTTTCCACTTCTCTTCCCATATACTCTCTCTTTCTTTCTGTTGCAATAAATGCTAGTTAAGAGGGGGGCTGACCAGGCTTGGAAATGACCCAACCCCAAACCATCAACCCCTGCTCCCCCCTTTATTCTCCCCGCAGCAAAGAATGAGAGAAGGGATGGGTCAGAAAGGAGAGAAAGGGAGAGGGAGAGGGGGGAGGTGGGACAGACAGAAGCATTAAAATTCATGGCCTTTTTTATTTTCTGTGCTGAAAATCAATAGTGTCTAGTATGGATGAGGTGAGCAGTGGACAACAGTGGTGGGGAGATGGAGAGGGAGGGAGAGAGAGGTGAGGATGGGGGAGGGTAAGGAAGGATGAGGAGGGGTGGTGGGGGGTGTAGATATTACCAGTGACATAGCCACTGCAGGCAAAGGTAAAAATAGGTTGGGAGAGGGGAACATGGGGGGCGGGGGGAGAAGGGAGAGGTTCATTAGGTCTGACCACCAGTGTTGTTGCTCTCTTATGGGGGGGTTCATTGTCCAGCAGTATTGAGAGGCGCCAATTGAGAATACAATCTATATAGACTTGAAACACCAAACACACACCCATACACACACACACACACACATTGCACACCTTATCTTGCACTCCTCCCAGAGATATATGGAGGGTGAGAAAGCAAGGGAAAAAAAGAGAGAAGTGAGAGAATTATACATGTGCATACCTCTACGTCAGTAGAGGTAGATCCCTTCACACAGAGATCTCCTCTCCCCTCCTCTTCCTCTCCTCTCCTCTCCTCTCTCCCTTCCTCTTCCTCTTCCTCTTTCTCTCCTCTCTCCCATCTACAGGTCGTGATGAGGATGGTCTGGGTGGTTACTATGGGAATAGGTGTGTGAGGAGGGCTGGTTTGGAGGCGTAAAGCATCATAAATAATGGAGCTTCAGGTCTGCATTGAAATGCAAAGCCTCCACCTCTGGCATCTGGGTAATATTGGCTTTTTGAAATGTATTTTTCAAGGAGCACCCTCCCGCCCCCCCCCCCCCCCCCCCCACACACACACACATCAAACCTTGTGTGTGAGTTTAAGGCTAGCAGACATTTGCATTTTAAATTTTCTCAACAAGCCAACCTATGTAAACATACATTACAGAATCCAATTCTCCCAACGCCACAGAAATATAGATGCATTTCTTTCTCAGGTTCCTATCTCACAAGATTTAGGGGAAAAACTGAATTATTGGCATTTCTGCCTATGTGTGTGTCTATGTGTTTTCTAGCAGTGTCATGCCAGCATCAGTTAAAGAGACAGACAGATATTACCAAGAATGTGGATGAACATTTTTACCGGGTATGACTGTGAAAAGAGAGAGGGAGAGAAAAGAGAAAGAGAGATATTCCCAGTATATCAATATTGTACATGAGGGACAAACACATGCAGCCAGGAGAGGAATGGAGCTGTGTGAATAGGAAGAGACAGATAGTTGATGTGTGTATTTATGTGTGTGGGGGAAAGAGAGAGAAAGGGTGTGTGTGTACATTTTTGGCAGTTGTCCAGAGCATCAATAAAGTCAACGTGAGTTTGAGAACCAGGCAGAGCCATTTAAGGTCCATTTGTCTGTGACCCTCTACACGACCTGCCACAACATCCTGGACAATTAGACATCCTCGAGCACTACCTAGAGAGAGAGAGACAAAGAAAGAGTAAGAGAGAGGGAGATGAAGAGGGAGGGAGAGGGAGGTAAAGAGGGAGAGGTGGGGACAGGGATAACAATTCATGTTATGCTCAAAAAGTTTGAAACAAAAGAACGTCAGTGCAGTATGTCTAAAATTACACAAGTATTTCATTTCTATACTATCAAGGAAACCATTAAATCCTACGGAGGACATAATTATCTCAATCATCTTGTTTCTTTCTCTCTCTCTCTCTCTCTCTCTCTCTCTCTCTCTCTCTCTCTCTCTCTCTCTCTCTCTCTCTTTCTCTCTCTCTCTCTACTACCTACCTACTTTCATCCCTCATCCCCATCTCTAACTTCCTCTTTCCATCTCTCCATCCCTATCTCCCTCCATCCCTCCATCCCCCCATCCTTACCTAACTTTCTATCCCTATCCACTGGTCTCTCTATATTTGCTCAATCTTCCTTCCTTCCCTCCCTCCCTGTAACCACCTGCAGTGGTAGATACTGTAGATACAGTAGATATCTCTACCGTATCAACTTCCACTGCTCAAGCTCGGCCTAACTTTTCTCCCCTGCACCTATATCTCTGTCTCTCTCTTTCTCTCTCTGTCTCTATCTCTCTTTCTCCCTCTCCCTCTTCTACTCTATCTTTCTCCTTTCTCTCTGTACCTCTCTCTCTCTCTCTCTCTCTCTCTCTCTCTCTATTGATCTAGTCATAGTTTTCCGTCTTCGCTGTGCTGGCTGGCTGGCTTTAATCAATACAGATAATTGTCCGCTTTCTCCCGATGCCAAACAGGCTGTGTTTTTTCTCAATGAATCCAGGTCTTTCCCTTCCGCACCCCTCCCCCCACCTCACCCGGGAATCCCCCCATTAATGACAGGAGATAACCTGCTTTCCTTACCGATTTTTCTCCCCCCCTCCCTTCCTCGCTCCCCTACTCCCTCGCTCATTGATCGCCGTGAGATATCGCCCCATGTGCCCCCTTCACCAACGTAAACATCACCCACACGTGGCGTCTGTGAGTACAAACCCACATACAGTATGTAGAAACTAAACACGCAAATGCCCACACACATAACTCCCATACGGAGACATAGAAACTCTCATAAAACCGTACACACACAAACACATAACCATGAGGAGAGAACACACTCACATACACACACACACTTATAGGCATGGATAAGCACGTAAAGACAGACACACACACCAAGCTCCAGCATGCAAACACACAGGCTATACAGACACAGTATATGCTGCACCTGGGCCTTGGTGCTTTCTTAATCAAGCAACCACATCAAACAAGGTCATGGGTAAGATGGACAGAATAATAGGTTAGACATACGCACATTATGTGTTTGCACAAACAGATGTGCAAGTCCATGAAGGCACGTAGTATACACTTGACATGTTGTAAACACGAACATCCCGGGCATACTGTTCCTTGTTCAAGGCCAGTACATTGGAGCTTGACTGTGTATGGAATCCTTTACACCTGCAAATGTTTTGTGACTATTCAAATAACCATGTGACTATTCACATACCCCCCCCCCCCCCCTCCCCGCCCCACCACCTCATCCCTTTCCTGCAGCTAGCCCCGGGTCTTTGGAAAGACATCGACTTGTCGGCCATTTTGTATCTACTCCTGTGGGTGTCTCGTGAAGGGACCTGGTCAGTGGTGTGAAATGGTCGCCAGGCCAGGCTTAGGCTGGGGGGGGAGGGGGGGTTGCGGGGGGGGGGGGTTGCTGGGGGGGTTCATTCTGGACCCTTCGCATTAGCTGGCTTGCTACAAAACTGATCTCCGGTGTCGCTGTAGATGACCGTTACACTGTGGGAGGGCGAGCAAGCACCAACATGTCGTAGACCTGCAGACAAAGGCCTACATACTCACACACATACACACTCCCCTTCCTGGTGTATATTTTCATCAGGCTCATTTTCCCATGGTGTCCCCCCCCCCCCCCCCCCCCCCCCCCCCCCCCCGTTGTTTCTGAGCAAGTGCAAACACGCTCTCCATCCCTCTGTCTGTGCAGCAGCCCTCCTCTGGCTACGGTGTCATTATCACCTGCCCTCCCTCCTGGAGGGGGTGTCTATACACACACACACACACACTTATCTCACACACACACACTTATCTCACACACACACACTTAACTCACACACGCATACACTCACACGCAGACACAAAAACATTCATATTACACTTGTTGGTAGTGTGGCTGTCATAGTTATGCGTCGATGACCTTTCTGTGTCTCTTTAATATGTACTCTGTAGTAACAGTGTATGAGCACTGTGTGTGTGTGTGCGTTTGATAGACAAAGATGAAAGAACCTAATTTCAGGTTATTACTGTAATAGCGGCTCCTCTGTGTTAATATCATACACTTCTTATTTACAAGCTTTTCATTTTACACCAGACAGACATGGCTCCATATTATATGAAATAGCACAAATCAAGATGATTTAACTGCTTTTACATAAAGATAGAGGGATCATACAGAAGGTTGCAATTTTAAAATAAGGGTCTAACAGTTTGAAAAGGATCCCTGTCTATCATTAGATATTGTTTAAAAAAGGATATTGGTACATTATTTAAATATTTGAGGATTTGTTATCTTGTTTTGAATGTTTCTATTTAAAAGATGGAAGCTGTGTTTCTGTATATTGACTGAACTGTACACAGTGTTCTTCAGCCACGTGAAGAAAGACTTCACTCTGCAGTTCAGTTTGTTCATTTCTTTTTTTAACTGATGGACACACACACAGGTGCGTTTTTTTGTCCTTTCTGAAATTGTCATACTTGACGACCATATGACGTGACTAGGCAACGCCACAACTCGTGCTTGTATGTGTGTGTTTTAGGGTTTGTTGGTGGGGGGGGCTATGTGTGTCATTTGGTGAGTGAACATAAGTGGCTGGGAGGCGGTCAGAGAAATCTGCCGGATGGAGAGAGTGTAAAAATAGAGAGATAAGAGCCACTTTGGAGCGAGGGAGGGTGGGGTGGGGTGGGGTTGGGTGGGGGGGCGGCTGCAGAGGAAGTATGGCCCTGAGCCTCTCTGTCCTCCCTTTCCCCCTCCTACCTCTCCATCCCTTCACCCTTTGTTTCCCATCCCTCTATCCTTGTGCCGATTTGTTCAACTCACCTCCAAAAATACAGTTGGTTAATGAGAGAGACAGTGGCAAGATCTGGTCTGAGCAGGGACACCAGCACTTTCTATCACACAAGCACAAACACACACACACACACACACCCACACACACACAGGCTCTGTGTGCACTAGGCAGAGGACGCAGCACCTGCCTCAGGGGACTATGGGTGAGGGACCTGGCTGAAAGGGTGACGAGGACAGGGGGGACATAGTTACCCCCTCTCCTCAGGGCGATCACACCAGCGCCCTTAACCTTACATTTAGAATGTGTGTGTGTGTGTGTGTGTGTGTCCCCTTGCCACGCACACACACACACCGGCCTTTACCTTGGTGGAACAGAAAATGGTCACACTCTAGATTCGAAGCTTTTTACTGCATCTCCGATCAGTCGCTAGAGCCACCCTAACTCGATGTGTTGGTTAGTGTGTGTGTGTATGACTGTTTCCTCCATGGCCATAGGTTATATCTCATACAACAACAAAAAAATCGACGTTTCATCATGTGTATTTCCTTCCTTCGTCATTTGAGTTGGTCTGGGGTGATGGAGAGTGGTCGAGCGGTCCCATTTGGAGGGAGAGAGAGGGTGGGGGAAGAGAGAGGTAGAAAAACAAAGTACATAGAAGGAAAGTGACTTATGTTCATGTTTTTATTCACACTTTAATCTTTTCTTTGATGTGTGTGTGCGTGTGTGTTTGTCCGTTCAGAGTGTAGTTAGGTAAATAAAAAGCTCTGCTCTCTACCTCTTAACCTCTCTAAAGGGAGCCTAGAATCTGATTCCCTCGTCGAGGCAGGCCCGAAGAGCGGGAGAGAGGGGCGAGGGGAAGAAAGGAAAGATTGCAAGAGAGGAGGGAGGGAGGGGTGTAAGGAGTGTGTGTGTGTGGGGGTGGTGGTGGTGGGGGGGCTTCAGAGCAGAGGCAGCGGTGGACGTTGAGAAAGGGCTTCCAGTGTGCGTGGGTCTCTGCACCCCCTCAGAGGGGCCCCGATCGATACAAACTCAGAGCAATAAAGCTTTCTCCCTGTCATCTCCCCGGAATACAAAACAGAAAAGGGAGGGGAGAGAGGGAGGGAGGGGGAGGAGAGGCGAGGCGAGGTAGGGTAGGGTGGGGGGGTGGGAGGTGGAGTGGGTGAGAGGGGTGAAAAGCTGTTCCGCTAGCCAGACCAATTTCCTAACCCCCTCCTCTTTCCCTCTCCCCTTCTCTCCTTCAGCCTCAACCAAACCTCCACCTTCTCTTTTTCTGTTTCACAACCCTTTTCTTCTCTTCCTCTCCCCTGTTCTGTTCCTCTGTCAGAGGCACCTTTGGATGGGAGAAGACAGACACCCAGTATTATATAATTAATGGTGAATAAATAGAGTCAATAATTCAATGGGGCTTTCAGAGAGAGGGATGGAGAATTCTGGACCTCTCTCTATCTGCCTGTCGGGTGAAAAGTAAAAAAGAGGAGAGAGAGAGACAGAGAGAGAGAGAGAAAGAGAGAGAGGTGAGAGGGAGAGAGAGAGATACAGAGAGAGAGAGAGAAAGAGAAAGAGGTGAGAGGGAGAGAGAGGGAGAGGGAGAGGGAGAGGGAGAGGGAGAGAGAGAGGTGCGAGGGAGAGAGCAGGGGTTTATTGGGGGTTTGAGGAGGAAAATGAAGGTACTGGATGACGGCCCTACTGGATGGGGGGAAGGGATGAAAAGAGGTATTACACAGAGAGAGAGATGGATGGGTTGATGGAGGAAGGGAGAGATGGAAGGAGGAGGGGGTAAAGGGGGGATATCTAACAGGACAGGATTGTAGAGACAGCAGGGTAAGCAGGTCAAATAAGCCTTCTCTTTAATTGAGAGCCAATTTAAGTCAAGTCCAATCGATAGACCTATAAAGTAAGCAATCTAACGCACACCAGAACACATAGATCACACTGTTACACTGGCTGCAGGATGCTGCCACATAGACTGGATGAGCAGCCTGCCTGCCTGCCTGCCTGCCTGCCTGCCTGCCTGCCTGCCTGCCTGCCTGCCTGTCTGTCTGTCTGCCTGTCTGTCTGTCTGCCTGTCTTCTGTCTCTATGTCTCTCTCTTTCTACCTCTGTTTGTATTTATCTCTACTAATCTGTCAGTTTGTCTGTCTTTCCGTTTGTTGTGCCTGTCAAACTTTACTGTTGTGTTTCTAATGAAACCTGATGTTTTTATTTAGGGTCAGTCATTTCTGTTATTTGTGTACATATTTCAGCTTTTCGTTTCTACGCAATTCGTCTCTCCAATCTATTTTATCCTTTCAATTCCACTTCTAAACTCGAGGATGCCGTCTTTGTTGCCGTCCTTGTCTCTTCTACTCATCCCTTTATCCCTCCACACAGACAAACCCTGTCTCATTCTTCTTCTTTCTTTCTTTCTTTCTTTCTTTCTTTCCATCCATGAGTGGAACATCACTCCTAACTCTGCACCTTGTCCTTCTTTTCTCCTTCTCATTACCTGACTTTGTACCCCAGTCCCAACACTCCCCTTCTCCTTCCCTCCTACTTCCTCCATCTTGGCTAAGGGATAAAGGAAGTAAAGAACAAGCAGTGGCCATTACCCCCATTCTCCTCTTTCCCTCTCTCTTCCTCTGCTCTCCCGGTTTCTCTGCATCCCTCCTTCCGGATCCCCAGGGAATTTCTGTAATAATGGTTGGGACGGGGTGAGGGAGGGAGGTGCGATTATTGTCTTGTCGGGAGTCAGAGAAATCGATCGTCCCAGAAATATGTGGTTGGAGAACGAGGTACTGTATCGGATATAATAAACACTCAGGAGACACGTGCACACAAACACACTCACAAAAACACCGTCCACACACCAGTCTCTGCACATTTAATAATTGCCTACAAGCTCATTCACTCTTGAGATGTACTTATGTAACTGAATAGCAACACAACAACACTGTATATTGGTGCAAGACATAACGAAACAAAAACACACTTTTGTTCCCGGGAAGCAGTTGCAGCCATATCTGAAGGGCTTTTCATCCCTGCTCAGGTGTGTCCAGAAACCTAGCCCTGCGCCTGGAAGTCTGACCAGAAACCTAGAGCCGTGTGTTTGCCTCCCACGTAAGCTTTTCACTGAGTTAGGGGAGAGGGTGCAAAAACATATTTCTACTTAATGATTAGCACTCATGGACACACTCACACACACACACAGGTACACACGGACACACACATAAAGGCGCATGAACGCTGATCTTTCAGTGCTGTTGCCTGGCAACGTGGTTGTGTGTCCTATCGGAGAGCAGCTCTGTCCATTGATGTCACGACCGGTGCTGCTGGCCGGCCCTGCTACACTGTACTGTCCTCAGCAAGCAGGGGAGGAGAGGGAGCGATGGAGACTCATAGAAAGAGCGTAGGACCGTCAGAGCTTAAGAGAAAGAGAGCGAAGGGTGGAGAGAGGGAGAGATAATCACGGAGAGAGTGTGGTGGAAAAGAGAGTGTGTGTGTGGGGGGGGGGGGGGGGGGGGGGTTGTGCAGATTGAGAGAAAGAGGTGGAGTGATAGATGAGAAGCTGTCAATGTTTCTTTACAAGGCAGCCTCATTGGATTAACCTTATCAAGTCTATAAACTAGTCCTGGTACACAACGCTGCATACCTCCCATACATGCAGTCATGAACTCGTGAGTAAGCTAAAGTACAGTGGTGGAGTTCATACAGAATCTGAACCAGAACCGCCCACAGCTTCCAGAGACAGAATTTTCAGGTGCCACTTGCAATGTGTGTGTGTGTGTGTGTGTGTGTGAGAGTGTTCAAAAAGGTGTGACTTCAACCCTGTGGCTTCCCTGGGTGCAGCCAACCATTGTGCCATTGTCTGTAAATCAGGTCAAACTGCAGGACAGCCACATAATGGTGCACCTCTCATGGCTTTGGGGACCTCTTAAAACCCTGTTCTGAGTTACTGGAGTCATTAGAGAGAGATGGGCAGGGACGAAGAGAGAGAGAGAGAGGGAGGGAGGGAGGGAGAAAGAGAGATGGACAGGGATGGAGGGAAAGAGAGAGGTAGAGAGACGGACAAGGGTGGGAAGAGGAAAATATGGGGTGAGAGATCGGCAGGAAGGGAGAAAAAGAGTAGGAGAAACGGGGGCTAGGACCGTGTCTGAAGGAAAGAAAGACAAATATACAGTATATATGTGTATATACAGAGAGGGAGAGGAGAGAGTACATGTGTATGTGTGTGTACGTGGGATCTCTCCCTCTTGTCTCTCCTCAGTGGGTTTCCACCATCCCATGTGTTCCTGTGGTCCACATGCTGACATCATGCTGTCATTTTTCGGCGGCCCAAGACAGACCAATAGTCCAAATACAAGAGCTACACAACCAGAGGACACTGCAGTGACAGAGCAGGGTCTGAACCCTGCTGGACAATAGGGATCTTCTCAGGGGTCCCCAGAGGACTCCCTCGCTGTGTGTGTGTGTCCATCTGTATGCATATGTTTAATGTGTTTGTGTGCTTTAGGGGGGGGGGGGGGATGGGTCAGTGCAGCAGGCGGTGTGTGTGTGCTGTGGGGGGGGGGGGTGCCAGCTGACTGTGAGGCGTGAGGGGGCCATGTGCTGACCTCTGACCTCCACACGTCGCTCCCCCCTTGTTTTCTGCGACCCCCTCTGTCCCTCACACACACACAGACACACACACAGACACACACACAGACACACACAGGATCCACACGCCGTCTGTCACCGGCCCCCGACAGGCGTGACCGAGACAGGGAGAGGGGAAGGGGGGCCGGACCCATGCAGCCACCCCTCCTCCTCCCTAAGTCCCTGACAGTGACCCTGGGCTCCCCCCTCTGTCCCCCTCCCTCCTCCCATCCTGGTCCTCCTCAGCCACACATCGTCTCTAAGACAGATACATCATCTGCCAAGAGGCCCACTCCCATTAACACTGATAGACGGGGCCCCAACCAGGCTGGTCGACTGGGGGGTGGAGTGGTGGGGGGGGCTGGGGCTGGGGCCATGGCCAGAGGGGTTGGGTCCGGGGTTATTGCGGACTGTGTTTAGTGGAGCAGTTACATCATTCATAGTTTTGTTATGGTTTTGTCTTTATGTGGAGATCTGTGACTGTGGCATGGCATGGTGGTGGAGGTGTGTGTGAGGGGGTGAGTGCATTTGTGTGGAGTGTGTGTGTATGTATTTGTGTGGTGTGGTGTGTGTGAACTTGGCCTTCAGAAGGGTCAACTTCAAGTGAAGGTGGAGGGTTTTTTGGTTCTAATTTTCCTGCGATCATGATTGGTCTGATTTCAAATACTACACTTCCTGCTACATTGAAAATGGTTCATAACTAGTGTTATTAACATCTATAGAAATAGTAGTGTGTGTGTGTGTGTTTGTGTGTTAGGGTGCTCTAACTGCTGTTCAATCCTTTGTGGTCAGTGTGGAGTTCTCAACAGTGGCTGCAGGTTAGTGCTGTCACCATGTGGTGGTACATGGCTACTGCATTCTGTTCCAAAAGACCTGTATGTTAGTCTTCGCCCTCAAAAAATCAAATCAATCAAATAGAATCGATCAAATATAAAACAGCTGATAGGGAAACATCTGTTTATAATTATCAATAAATTAAGAGAATATACAGCAGATACACAATATATATATATATATACAGTAAGTATTGAAGAAATTAACTAAAATAAAAATCATTACTCCAAAATTGAAGTAGTGGAAAACGTTAAATCAAAAGACGGAAAAGAAAAAAAAAGAAAGACTAATTAGAGAGTGATAACTCATTCAAACCATTTATATAATACCTATCCTTTACACGTCTAAAATTAAGAGTGGCAAACTGTAAATGGAATCAAACCGACACATGGAAGGTGAAGGTGAGAGTAACGTGCTACACTGAGAACATGAACAACCCTTTCCAGCCACCCCAGCCCTTTTCCTTTTCTAACTCTGATTCTCGTTATTTTCTTTCTTCTTTGTAGGCAGTCTGTCTTCCGCCTGCCTCACACTTTCTTATTTTTGTTCGTTTTGGTGTTCAGAAACTACCCCTCCTTCTGTCCCGACACACACTGACTAAAACACACACACCTCAAACACCACAAACACTTTCTAGAATGTGTTTCCTCTCCTTCATTTCACTGACATGTTCCATTTCATACAGGATGTGTGTGTCCACACACCTGCACGTGGGAGGGTTCAAGGTGGAGGCTGTCTTACATTTAGCAGAAAGTGTCTGCTAAATGACTAAATGTAATGTCCTTCATTAGCTTGGGAAAGCTCCACAGGATAGACATACCTCATGTAATTCTCCCACTCTGTAATTCTGCTGGGTTCCTGACCAGCAATCAAACTTCCTTTTACAATGAATGAGAGGTCATTTGAGACAATTGGGAGGCACTGATAGACGCAAGAAAGAGAGAGACAGAGTCGAAATGAGAGAGAAGAATATTATTGGATTGGCACAGTGAAAAGCTGTTTATATTTTTCTTCCTAAGATGGCGGCTGTTGTGTACAATAATGCGGTTTTCAGGTGAGTCTCTCTCTTTCTCTCTATTTTACTCTCGCTCTCTCTTTCTCTTCCTCTTCTTCTTGTACCAATTAGGCCTTCTGGTATGCCTCCAGAGACAGAGGCTTCTATGGGGTTAATTAGAACTGTGGACTTTAACAAGGCCTGCTAATTGGCTAACATCAAAACCAGCTTTGCTTGGTCATACCAGTAATGAAATGTCAGGTCATCTTTTCCTGAGGGGAGAAGAAAAGCGAGAGAGATGGAGAGAGAGAATGTGTGTAAGAGAGAGAGAGAGAGAGAGAGAGAGAGAGAGCGCGAGAGAGAGAGAGAGAGAGAGAGAGAGAGAGAGAGAGAGAGAGAGAGAGAGAGAGAGAGAGAGAGAGAGAGAGAGAGAGAGAGAGAGAGAGAGAGAGAGAGAGAGAGAAGAGAGAGGTGTGCTTGTGTGTGTCTGTAAGAAAGAGAGAGAGAGAGATACAAGAGTATTGCATCTATTTTTCGACCATTTATATCCTTTCAAATGTGGTACGAGACGTGCTTTACATTTCTCTTTAACTATCGTCGAGGTCACAATATTTACAAATAGGTTTATTAAGAATTGGTTTTCAATCTTAAACTGCCATGAAATGATGGCCCTTTCACATGAAACATGTTACCTCCGTAGCGCGACCATAGATTGTAATGCTGAGTGAGTCACTGAGTATTGAAGTGCTAATAAATAGGTCCATATGTATTTCAGTTTGGTATAATAGGCTACTAATTCGTGATCGATGCTCACTGAACTATTTTAATACAATGTTTTGCATTACTAGTGTAGGATCTAAACACTAAATTGGTTAGCCTACTTCTTAAGTAACGCTTTTGATAGAAATATCGAAATTTACAATTTTATGATGCATAATTCCAGTGAATCTGTTGAATTTAAAAAGCCTATGCCAATTATATCGAGTTCACCTTTTTAGTTCATTAAGTTAGATCGCATTAATCATAGGCTAGATTCTAATTATTACAACTAGGCTACTTATATGCAAATTATGTGATTTGCATTTGAATGCTTTTTGATCTTTACCCAATTGTTTGTAATTTTTGTTTTTGCTTGTCCAGTTCGTAGCATAAACGAACTTTCTTTTAACCTTTTATTTTATTGTGCAAAATGATGACGAATTTATGACGTTTAAACCTATATTGCATATTAATTTATCGAAAAATAAATCTGAAAACAGGTTCAGAATTCTTTTTTACATAAAAAAAAACAAAGTAAGGCCAAACGTTGTTTTATTTCAGCAAATTACACGTGATTCATTTGTATTATTATAATAACTATACATATGAGTTTGAATTGATCAAACATGAGCTGTGTTTACATTTATAATTGTGCTGTTACATTATAATTGTTTATGTGGGTGTGTGTGTGTGTGTGTGTGTGTGTGTGTGTGTGTGTGTGAGAGTGTGGGTGTGTGTGAGAGAGATAAAGAGACAGAGAGAGAGAGATGAAGAGAGAGAGTGAAGGAGTGAGAGAGAGAGAAAGAGAGAGAGAGAGAGATGTCTTGGTCTCCTGTGGGGCTTAAGGAGGATGAATCAAGAGCTTCTCTGTAACATGTTTCTGTTTCCCTGCCAGTCAAGCAAGAAGGGATGAAAGGATGGAGGGAAGGATGGAGGGATGAAACAAAGGAGGGAGTAAGAACAGGGATTTCACTCTGAATGACTCCTTGTAGCGGATGTATGGAAGTGGTAAATGGGATACATCTAACCCCTCCCCCCCCCCCCCTCTCTCTCTCTCTCTTCTGCAGATATCAGGATGTCCAAAGCAGCAGAAGATGAGAAGCCTGGAGTAGAGCTTCCAGGGGAGAGCACAGGTACTTAGCACACCCTTTGCACGTATCATTCTTCACATTTCTCAAATGTTCTAAAAAGCGGCAGTGTATATGATTTGTCATGTTGTTTGTGTAACCTGTCACTAGACTTTAGGTCAATGCACAGCTAAGTTATTCACATGTAAGGTGTGTTCTGGTGTTCTCTACCCAAAGCAGAGACATCTGTTTTTCAGATCTGGAATTTTAACTTTTTTAAGTACCAGTAAAGATTTGCCTGGCTGTAGGGTTCAAGACAGTATCTAGTCTTCTGCTCTGTCATTCTGTCTTTTTCTCTGTTTCTCTGTATCCCGCCCCCGTTTTGATGTTTTCTGTCCTATCATCCTTTTTCTCATTTTCCTAACTCTGCAGACTCTGAGAGGAACACACCAGACATCAGTGATCAGGTTGGTCATCTCTGCTCTTTACTGACAAACAAATGGTAGACTTGTTTATCAGCCTGTTAGCTAAAGACTACAATTATATGATACATGAAAGCACATTTATTTAATAATCACACCTAATTTGGTTGGGATTTGTACCAGGATCTTCACATAATGGCTCTTCACTAACTCAATGAGGCAATTCTGTAATTGGTCAAGCAGCTGTGTTTCTGTCTCAAAGGTGAATGCTGTCTGGACGACTTGTTACTAAGTTGTCTGTCTCCTCTTTTACAGCCTTTAAAAACAAGTCATTTCAATCTGTCCCCCACGCTGGCCAGCTCCAAAGTAAGTTTATTTTGTTTTTGTGTGTGTGTTATCTAAAGCATCAACACTGACGCCCTGAAGGAAGCCAAGACCAGGTGCACTTATATGCAAATCAGACACACCCACCATGTGAGAACGGCCGGGGGGGGGGGAGCACTGTGTGTGTTTGAGACTTAGAAAAAGAGACAACGGCAGAGAGAAGAGCAGTTTGCCTTAAATCACAGAGGCAGAGAACTTGAGAGCGATTTTGACATCGAAATTGAGGGAGAAGGGGAGACAGACAGACAGACAGACAGACAGACAGACAGACAGACAGACAGTGACAGACTGATGGATGTGTGATGACAGGGGGGCTTCAGGTCAGACTAGATTGGCAGGTTTGAAACGCTCTGAAATTGTGTACAGAACGTTTTTCAACTTTTGCGAACGTAGTGAGCCAAGGTAAGACCTGCAACCTGGAGAGGAGGAGAAAGAGACTGAGGGAAAGAGAGAGAGAGAATACACTTTGCCTTTACAAAGTATATTTTTGGGGCAGTTTCTACCTCATTTATAGTGACAGGGAGAGAGAGGAGATGTAGGAAATGGCCCTGGCTGGAATCCAATCTGGTCTGCTGTGGTAAGGCCTCAGCCTGCAGCGGGTGGTTCTTACTCTACCCAGTGAGCCACCAGCACATACTGCCTTCTCCAGAAGCTGAACAGCATTTTTTGTTTTATTCTCTTTTGTTTCTTTAATCATTTTTATTACTCCTTTATTTTTATCGCCTTTACTAGAAAGAAATGGGAACATTTAACAAATGTATGTTGATCATCTGTGAAAAACTCTGATATTGATGTACCCCCCTGGCCATTGTCTTGCAGGGTAAGACTGAGGAAGATCCTGAGATGACCACCAGCCATGTCCAGCCCCCTGCTCCACCCCAGCAGCACGCCCCACACCCTCACACACAACTGATGCTGGCTGGCAGTCAACTGGCAGGGGTGAGTGTAGCAGCGCTGGCTCGAAGTGTGTGTGTGTGTGTGTTCATCATTGTCATTGTTTGTGTGTGCAAACTAAGAGTTCAGTACATGCAGCTCTGATGTAAGAAACGGGGGCCTGTTTTGCTTTCCTTGCTCACGCTCTTCCCTCACAGCCTTACTGACTCATTGGGGTAACACTGGGTCTTACTGTGCCACTGTGCTGTCTCTTCACCTCTGATTAACCCTCCTCTCCTCCTTTCCTCCTCTTCACCTCTGTCCAACCCTCCTCTCATTTGGTGAACGCTTCACTTCTTTCCACTTCCGTCTCTTGCTCTTTTTTTGCTCCTCCTCCTCTCCTTTTCCTCTTCCCCCTCCTCTTTTTCCTCCTTCACTCCCTATTCCTTCTCCTTCCCGCTCTTCTTCCTCAGTTGGCAGCCCTCCTACCTGCCCAGCAGCAACTCCTCCTCCAGCAGGCTCAAGCTCAGCTATTGGCTGCTGCCGTGCAACAGTCTAACGCTGCACACGCCCACGCCGCTGCCCATGCCGCTGCAGCAGCCAATCAGGCACAGGCACAGGCTCAGCAACAGCATCAGGCTGCCAAACAGGAGCAGAGCACTGTCCATGCTCCGCCCCAGCTGTCCCTCTCTCAGCCAATTCAGCTAACCGCCCAGGTGAGAGAAGCCAATCACCCGTCACTTTTAAGAGACGCTGTTAAGTTGTGTCTGTACTTGGATCTGTACTTGGTTGAGGGCCTTGCAGTTTATAACGCTTGCTATCTCTCTTCTGCCTTGCTGTATTGACAATCCACACATAGGACATTATCTCACATTTATTGGCATAAGATGTTCAGTGACTTGAGATATGTGCTGTTGACCTTGACAGGATCGGCTGTACATTTAACTCTTTGATTCCCCGCCCCTCCCCCGCCCCTCCCCTGCACGTCCCCCCCTCCCTCGCCCCTCCCCTGCCCCTCCTCCTCCGCCCCTCCTGCAGGATATCCAGCAGCTGTTGCAGCTGCAGCAGTTGGTTCTGATGCCGGGTCACCACCTCCAGAACCCAGGCCAGTTCCTGCTTCCCCAGGCCCAGCAGCCCCAGCAGGGTATGATGCCACCCTTCCCCACCCTCCCCCACCTCCATCCACCTCTCTATCTATCTCTCTTCCTCCTCCTCACACAGGAGTGTTCTAAAGGATGGTGTGATTATAACCATTGCCCCTCTTCCCCTTCAGGTTTGCTATCGACACCAAATCTGATTTCTCTACCTCCGCAGAACCAGGGGGGGCTCCTTACCTCCCCTCCCCGAATGGGACTGCAAGCACAGGTACAGGTGTGACGGAGTGAGGGTGGGTGGGTGGAGGAGTGGAGGTTGATGTGTGGGTGTCAGTGTGTGTGCCCTCTGGTACACGGGGGATCTGCCTCCAACAGTGGAAATCAAACGTCTTTGTGTTAATATAAGCCGGAACATTGATTCTTTAACACCATAGGCTCCTCACCCCCACCCCCGCCACACACACACACACACTCATGTCATGCAAAGGACTGAACAAGCTATATGGACCTCTCCTCAATACTATATATATATAAGAGCGCATGTCAATACTTCGGTGTGGTCACCTCTCCACCACTCCCACGAAGGATAACCCTGTAACTCCCTTCTCTCATTTGCCGTAGCGTCGACATGGCGACAGTCACTTGTCACTCCAGAGGGAGAAGAGCGATGGGGGGGTGTCTTCAGGAGGGGGCGGGGCCTCTGTCACCTCCGTGACCTCCCATGGGGAGGAGCCTAGCGACCTGGAAGAACTGGAGCAGTTCGCCCGAACCTTCAAACAGAGACGCATCAAACTGGGATTCACACAGGTGAGCGCTGTGTGTGTGTGTGCTTGTGTGTGTGTGTGTGCGTGTCTGTGTGTAACTCATCTGTATCTATCTCTCTCCTCCAGGGTGATGTGGGTATGGCCATGGGGAAGCTGTATGGTAATGACTTCAGCCAGACCACCATCTCCCGCTTCGAGGCCCTCAACCTAAGCTTCAAGAACATGTGCAAGCTCAAGCCTCTCCTAGAGAAGTGGCTCAGTGATGCAGGTGAGTGACGGCTCATAGACAGAAGTTGCATTTTGCAAAAACTTAAACTGCTAAAACCCCCTATAATCTTTGTCCTTGTCTCTTTCTCTCTCCCCCCCCCCCCTACCAGAAACCATGGCAATAGACAGTATGCTGCCCAGCCCCAGCTCTCTCTCCTCCCCTATGATGGGCTTTGATGGGTTGCCAGGGCGACGCAGAAAGAAACGCACCAGCATCGAGACCAATGTCCGAGTGGCCTTGGAGCGCAACTTCATCTCGGTGAGTCAGACTGTGGTTTGACCTCTGACCTGACGGTTTATGTCACCTTATGTCAAGCGTCTAGTGCTAGTTCCTTCAATGTTGTTTGAGCGTTGATGTTTGTGTTGTTCACCTCTCTAAATGCCGATGTAGGATGCATTAAAGTCACTGGAATATTGCTGGAACACTGTTTTCACATTCTGTTAGAACCAAAAGCCTACCTCAGTGAAGATCCTTATTGTAACATTACTGAAGATTGTTTTGACGTTGTTCTGACGTGGTGTTCTTCCAGAACCAGAAGCCTACCTCGGAGGAGATCTTGCTGATGGCGGAGCAGCTGAACATGGAGAAGGAGGTGATCCGCGTCTGGTTCTGCAACCGACGGCAGAAAGAGAAACGCATCAACCCTTCCAGCGCCACCCCCCCCCTGCCCAGCCAGCCCCCCCCTGTGACGCACAAACCCCCCTGCTACAGCCCGCACATGGTACGACCCCTGCACCCAACCCCACCCCCTCCTCTCCTACACCACCTTCACCCTCACCTTTTGTTTGGTCCCCACCCTGTGCCCAGCTTGCCCAGATCCCTAAGATCCCTTTCCTCAACAACCTCCCACCCCCAGCCCAGGTTGTTGTCGTAGCCCCCTGTGAATGACCCCTGTATGTCCTCTACCCATCCTGCATTGCTCCCTCAGCTTCCTGCATACAGTTCTCTGTCATGGTGATGTCACTACCACAATTTTTGACTCCCATCACTGGCTAATTCTAACCTTAACACTACAAGAGATCTGTACATCTACCTGTCTCTCTCCTACTTAAATCTTTAATCTCTGGCTGGCTTTCACCTACTTGCTTCCTCTCTCTATCTCTCCTTACTTGTTCCTCTCCCTCTCTCTCCCTCTCTCTGTCTCGCTCCAGATGTCCAGTCAGGGACTGTCCCAGGTCGTCACCACTCTCAGCACAACAGGTGACAAGCCACTAAATGCATTGGCATTTGTTTCGCGTTTGTTAAAAACACTGTCATTGCCAAAATGTTGCTTTAGTTTAAATCATTTTGATTGAAACAGTAGTTTATCTGTAATAGAATTAGATTTTCATTCATGACATCCCACTCTTGATCTCCTAGCTACCAGTCCGTCGCCATCGGTCACCTGCCCTCTGACCCCAAGTGGCTCTGCCGGCGGCAGCTCAGGCCCCTCCTCTGTGACCCCGCCTCCACACAGCACTGCTAGCCCCGCCCCTCCCGGCCTCAGCACCCAGGGCATGAACACTGGGTGAGTCTCTCCTTATTCTCTATATTTCATTTTCCCTCTCTCTCTCTCTCTCTCTCTCTCTCTCTCTCTCTCTCTCTCTCTCTCTCGCTCTCTCTCTCTCTCTCTCTCTCGCTCTCTCTCTCTCTCTCTCTCTCTCCCTCCCTCTTTCACTCTCTCTCACACTCAGTGACAGTTAATCTGGGGTACGTCTGATGAACCAACCTATACCAGTTGAGCAGCAAATCTGACCTTTTCAATTTTCGCACTTACACGCACACACTCACACACACCCACACACACAGTAATTTAGAATGCACTTATACCTGTAGAGACATGCATACATTTTTCAACAGACAATCCTCCAAACTGAATTTCTGTTGGCACGTATAATGTGGTGTTTGTTATTCATCTGCTTTTGCTGAAACTTCTAACCTCCCTTTGTTTTTCTTCATGTGGGAATCTCTGTATGTGTGTGTGTTTGTTTGTGTGTGTGAATATGTATCCATACACACCACAGGAACACAATGATGGGAGTAAGCACAGTCATGAGCCAAGCTCTTCTCGGAAGCAGTCCCCTGGCCACAATGCAAGGTGTGTCTGCGTACACATGTGTGTGTATGCATGCGTGTGTGTGTACATATGTAACTGATGTCCTCCAGCATCAGAGATTGATTTGGGAACCATGTAGACAGAACAGACAAACTGTCTGCTTGACTGTAGAGATGTTCCAGTGCCAGCTCTATTTCCAACACGCTACACGATTAAGAAAGAATGTGCAAACATTTTCTTTGAAATTGACTATCACCTCAAGCAGGGATTGAAACATTGGCTGCCTTGGGTCATGTTTGAGTTGGAAATAGCAAATCAGAAAGGCAGACCGAAGCATTGTGAATCAGAGAGAGAGAGAGAGAGAGAGAGAGAGAGAGAGAGAGAGAGAGAGAGAGACAGAGACAGAGACAGAGACAGAGAGAGAGACAGAGAGAGAGAGAGAGAGAGAGAGAGAGAGAGAGAGAGAGAGAGAGAGAGAGAGAGAGAGAGAGAGAGAGAGAGAGAGAGAGAGAGAGAGAGAGAGAAAGAGAGTGTGTGAATGTGTTTCTAACCCCTTCATTTTGTCCTCAACCTTCATCTCGGTTGCATCAGCTTTACCTTATCATAATGACTTGTCTAATACTTCTAATGCACCTCTTCTCTCCTTTCCTCTTCTTTGGTCTCCTCTCATCTATTCTTCTCTTCTGTACTCCAGCCCTAGCTGCCAGTGGTGGTCAACTGTCCATTTCCAGTCTTGATACGAGTGGCCAGATGATTCTGGGCGCGGCCCCTGGGGGTCCTGGCGGTGGCAGCCTCCGTCCTTCCCTCTTCCTCAACCGCCCCACCCTGCTGCCCATGACAGCGGGTGCCGCAGGCATGGGATTGGTCAGCGGCCTCAGAGAGTCCCCACCCCCTGGTGCCAGCGGAATGAGCCTTGGTGAATCCCTCTCCCCCTCTCCATGCTCTAGCCCCGCCTCCTTCTGCTCCTTTAGTGAAGCCTCCCCCCCGCCTCTGGACGAGGCCATGGCCGAGTGACGGAACCCAAAAGAACCTATCAGAGGAGGGAGGAGGAGTTTCAGGCGGAGTGCTTTACAGAAAACAAACCTCGCCTTTCAACCAAAGCCATCTCTCTCTCCCTCCGTTTTTTTCTCCCTTGCGCTCTCTCACCCCGAGTCTTTTGAAGCCAAAAAAATACACAGATAGAAAGGGGAAGGAGAGAGCAAGCAAGGGATGATGGAGAGAACAGGAAAACGGGGGAGATTTAAACCAAAAAATAAGATCTTATCGATACAGTTGGAGGGGTGTCATGATGGGACGTTTTGTCAAAAGTTTTTAAAAAGAACTGTTGCTCCTTTCTGTGGAAGAGTGAGAGGAAAAAAATTGATGGAAACTAGAGCAGGGAGGAAACACATAACGACTGTGTGAGAGATGGGTGGCATGGCAAGGTCATGAGATGAAAAGACAAACATGGATGAAGAGCTGAAAAACCAAAATGTAAAAACAAGTAAACTAGAAAGGAAGATACACAAAGATAAAAATGACAAACATGCCAAAATCTCCAAAAACCAAAATACCAAAAACTGAAACCAAAAAAATTGACATTAAACAGAAGAACTAACGGAAAGAAAAGCTTTACTTAAAGACTTCTGACATTGAACTGTCCAGGATCGACCAACACTCTGTTACACCAAACACACCAAAACTACATTTCACACCATATCTCCATATTGTTTTACAATTATTTTGTATTTTTGTATCGATTGTGGTTTGATTTTAAGTGGGGGAGATTGTATTTCATGCCAAATAATAATACTAGTTTGATAAATATATATATCCATGTTTCCAAAAAGTGTGTCCACAGTCCACAGTACCTACCTCTCTTGAATACTAGCTTTATCCTTGAATTCTATAAAATGTCAATGCTGTGGTGGATTTAGCAGCTATATTTCTTAATTACAGTTATACACTTAACAACGTATCAGTGGTTCAAATCATTATCTGTAGATTCTTTTTACATTGATCATTGTCATCATCATCATGACAACATTGATCTGTTGTTAACATTTCAAAAAGAGACTTGGATTTACAATGGCAGAAAAACAAAATATAATACCAACACCTACACACACACACAGTCAAACTTATTGAAACCAAAAGAATCCCCATTTCTCTGCTCTTGTTTACGTTTTTCATGCCAGCTCATCTCATTATTATGGACAGACAGTCATTCTTGGATACCAAAGCCTTGGGAGAGACGCATGTGTTCACAAGAGACCACAGCTGTGTCACACACACATACACACACCCTGAAGACCGGAGAGGACGACTCAAATCCCAATAATATTATTTGGGAAACGAGAGAAGACAAAGCAGTATTCTAATGTGTGCGTTCCTCCAGAAACGCTGTGCCTCAGAACCCTGCCCCACACCCTTCCTTCACCTTGGAAGAAAGGACCACAAAGAAAAGAGAGAAGATGGAGGGAGGAGAAGGAAGGAGTGGAAAGATCCAGACAGGTGCCAGGTGAGCAGGACCTGGATCAACCAGCAGGGGGTGGAAGGGGGGTGGAGAGTCATAGCAACAAGGGACCAAAACCAAAAATAAACAAGCAAACCAAAACCTAGGGGTGACTGAACCGAACAGAACACAAACCAAACCAAATACAGCGCCAGACCAGAGAGGAGGAGAAGAAGAGAAGGTCAAAGAGGGGAGAGAGGGATTGCCAGGCCTCCTTTTGTCTGCTGTGGTCCATGCCACAGACACAAGGCCCTACCTCTCTCCACCACCCATATTCCCTCCCTTCCTCCCTCCTTCTCTCGATGGTGTCTTCAGTTTGTTCGTTTTTGCATCCTGGACAGAGGAGCTCAATTAACCTCAATGAACTGAATATCAGAATTATGGGGGGGTTGTTTTTGATTTCAATGGTCTGTTTGTCTATAATGTATGACTTTGTCTCTTGCTTTTTTATTCTAATGGGGATGATATAGGGGTGGCCAGCTGTATGAACTATTTTCATAGCTTGTTATTATTTTGTTTATTTCTCTTTTATTTCTCACGTGATTGAAATGTAACTGTGATAAAGCAGATTCTTTATTTGATTGAGAATGTTGTGAAAAAAAGCCAAAACAAAATAACCAAAAGCAAAACTGTACTGACACAAACCAAATAACAAACCAAACCAATGCACAACAGTTTGAGAGGGTCCATTGAGCGTCCAAACGAGGACCAGGGCTGATGGGGGCAGGTGGGTGGTGTCAACTGACATACCAGCTGACCTTCTGTTTTAGAAGGAAGGTACCTGTTAGTGCTTCTTTAGTTTATTTTTAGGAAAACAGATCTATGTTTTAATGCTTACATATTCATGCTCCTGTACAGAAAGGCTGTGAAATGATCCTTCTTGATAAAAAATGTTTGATGATAATGATGATTTGATTTTAGAACCAAAAGCTTTAGACTGTATGATCTTTGAAGATTTCGTATTTATTGTGTGAGGGGGTGTGTGTGTTTTTTATTGCAGAAATTATTTGTATTTTATGAACTCTCACTCATTTATTTATGGCTTGATTAATTTATGTATTTATTGATGTTCCTTCTATTTAATGATTATTCTAAGGGTTTTAATAGTGTGGGGACTGCGAGGTTGTGTGGGGGGATAAGCTGTGGCCAAACTTTAATACTGAAAGACTAAAACCAAAATGAAAAGGTTCTTGCTTCTCTCACAGACTGGGTATCTGCTGTGAGAGTCTGTATCTTTGCTGTAATGACCAGAGAGAGAGAGAGAGAGAGAGAGAGAGAGAGAGGGAGAGAGAGAGAGACAAGAAGACGGGAAAAGATAGAGAGGATGACAGAGGGAGAGAGACAGACTAAAAGGAGGACGGATGTCCATGAAAGTTCACTGTACAGTGATGCAGGCTTCTGACGCATCTCCCTCCTCTCTTCTCCCTCTTCCAATAATGAGGGAGTAGCATCTCCAGATTCACCACTTGACTGTCTAGACTCACGGTCTTTCTTTCCTCTCTCCCTCTAGGATCTCTCTCTCTTTCACAATTTTCCTTTTGTTGTTCCAAGGTGAGGGCTTCGCCTAAATACCTCATATACTCTGATGAAAACCAAATAGACTGGAAGCTTTAATGGACGACGTAGGCGTGTCCTCAGGAGGGGGTCATAACTAGAAACTGTTGGAGAGAGACTAGAGAAGGACTAGCGACGGACGAGAAAGCTGTGGGATGACTCGCTCAGGGGGGAGAGCTCCTCCTGTTCTGAGTACGTGTGGCACGCTATGCCATGACATGTTGTGCTCTGTCTCTCTTTTTTTCTCTCTCTCTGTGTCTTTGGTTTCTGTTGGTTACGAGGTGACTGGGGGAGGTGTGAGGGCTGTGAGATGTTTCCAGAAGGCGTCTGTGTGTGGGGTAACCAGGATGAGGCTGTACAGACTGCGTGCCTGTGGAGGTCTCGCCAGCAGTGGGCCTAGAATGATACCAAAGTTAAACCACTATGGCGGGACCCTACACACACACACACATACACACACAAACACACACACACACACACACTGTTGGTCCATGTGTATATAATCATTCAGGAGTCTTCACAAGGACTGTAAATGCTACATAAAGGTGTTCACCACCCGTCCATGACATCATAAGACTGTCATCAAGAGCAGCCGCTGCATCGCAGCAGGACGTCTTGACCCAAGACAGTTTTCTACCAGACTTCAATGTGGCTGTTGATGTTCCTTATGTTGGTTATGTGCTTATGACCGTATCTCAAGCCTGTATGTCTTCAACTCTCTATGTAACAGAGGAGATGTTTTTGGCCTTGAGAACACATGTGTATCTGAGTGTCACATGAAATTCGCAACCCATGAGAGGGAGAGGGAGGGAGGTAGAGAGAGAGAACGCAGTTAGTCAGTTAGGCCCTTTTGCTTTCTTTATTCTTTTTGAAAACATTTTCTCTCTATTTTTTCTACAATGCAGCTTAAATCCAAAGGTTAATAATGAGGATGGCAAAGACAGATTTTACTAATGAAAAACCTCAATAGTGAAAACCAAAGAACTCTTTCCTGTTTTTCCCCCATTTTCTTTACCGCATTTTGCGATTCGTGATTTTGTTTAGTTTTATTTCTATGGTTAAGAACTCTGCAAGTTCTCTTTGCTACAGTGATGTTTGATATTAATGATACTTATGATGATGACGATGACTAAAATGTTAAAACACTGCTCTGTGACACGTGTAACTGTCACAGCCCATTCCTTTCTGTTTGTGAGTGACCGGTTTTTTTTCTCTCGAGGCTCGTTCTGAGCGTTCTATTATACCTGTCCCAGACTCATCGCTATCTGTGTGCCTGGTGTTTGGGGAAGGGAAGGGGGACAAACAAAACAGTAATTGGTAGGAATAAAGTGCGAATTTAGATCAATCGGTCCTTGTGTCTTTCTTCCACAAATAGTCTTGCTTAGATGACTTGCTTATTTGACTTGTAACAAGTTGATGCGAATGGCTGTCATTGCATATTTACATCACCCACTCACACACAACACAATGATGTCAAACATTAGCTCATCTTTTGTACATCCCATCCATTCAGACTGTGGGTATGGCTGTGGCTGAAAGGGTTTGGGCTGCTCCTCAGAAGAGATTGATGAGAGCACACACACAGCTGTACATTGTTAGCATGTCAGCCCAACCCAACTGACACCAGCCACTCTCGTCATCTCGTAACCAGACACAGGGCTCACTGTGGAACCACTTTGACTAGAAACAACTTCATAACAGAGTAGAGACAGACGAACGCTCCATTAAAACCCAGGCCCACCCAAGCCCCCCTCCTCCCTCAACCAGACTGCTCTGTCCTTTGGCGTAGTGTCTGGGGTTACCATGGGTTACCATCTTACAGGAACCATTTACCACAAGCTTTCATTCAAAGCGACCTACCGTGCGAGTGCATACATTGTCAGTCTGGGTGGGCCTCAGTGTGCCCTGGGCCCCTGGTTCACTGCACCATGCTGGGCCAGCAGGGGAACTGGATCTGGACCTGCAGTGGTGGTGCTCTGGGTGGCCCGCAGCGTGGAGGAGGAGGAGGTGGGGGGGGGGGGGGGGGTTTAGGGAGGGAAGGAGGGAGAGGAGGAATATTTCCAGTCAGTCCTGGCACAGTTCTATCTTTCCTTCTTTCTGGGAACTCTTGTTTATTCTTCATTTGTCAAAGCGGAGATATAGCAGGGACTTGAGAGGGAGACCGAGAGAAAGTGTGTGAATGAGTGTGTGCGTGATAGGGAGAGAAAGAGTAGAACGTGAGTGAATAGATAAAGCAAGAGAGACAGATGACAGGGTGTAGGCATTTGTGACACACAGATTCCACTGCGAAGGTGAGGAAAAGCCATGTCCACACAAACGTACACACACTTGCACACTCACACACCTACACCGTCACACAAGCGTACTCAAATGCCCACACTGACTCGCATAAACTAGCACACACATGTACACACAACCACAGGCCCAAATCCATCTTCACCCTCTCATGTCCACAGACCATGAATACCTTTCTTTGTTCATACCTTGGGCACCAGACTGGACTCACAGAAGGGCAATGTTTAGAACTATATTTGGAAAATTTGAAAGGGCATAAAGTCATTCATTCCGGCAACATTATGTACTGCTGGTTGAGTCACTGTAGTGTATACTTATTTAAAGCACATTGAGTGTGTCTTATTGTCTATCATTTAAGTAACCAATAGTTTATAACTCTTTTAAATTGTATTTTTAAAGGTTGTTCCAGCCTGTTCCCTCCACATGTTAGATGATGGATCAGGGCTAAAGCTGGGTCTAATCCGATGTAGTTGGATTGTTCGGGGCAAGTTAATCAGAGAAAATCGACAGTAACGGGTTTGTATGATACGCAGTACCCCAAAGCCACCACTAGAGGGACACCTACACTACACAAGAGACGCTCACAGCTCCAGAGGAGAGTGGGGTCTTCACCTACACAGCCTTTGTGTTGATCAAGTTTTACTAAACAACATGGTTATATGGCCGCTGTCATTCTGCGCTCATCCTTTGTTAGAAAGCAGCCTTAGGAGAACATTTTTAAGTAAGGGGAAGTGTATAATTGAAAGGTATACACCATATTTTCAATTGAACAAAGATGTTAAAGCCTCAGAATGATTCAGATGGCAACTGTTTGAGTTTAAAACGGTCCGCAGAGGTTGTGCCAGTTAGAGCTGGTTTGAAAAGTTATTTGAATTTTGGGTAAACACCCTCCGCTTTCACACAAGTGAGGAACAGCAGGCAGATTCAGTTAGGGTGATAGTTGGTTTGGATATGTTCCTAGCCAGACCTGGAGACCATGTGTACATCTACAGCTGGAACACCCAGGTGTATGGGAACTAAATTACCCAAAAATTACTGGAGACAAGTTCCAGTGTTTTCAGCGGTTCTCAATTAAATAACATATGTTCTACATTGAACACTGATTCAGGTTTGATTTGGTTATTGCCATCCCAGCAAGTGTTTTAGAAGATCAGCTGTGAGTCCACCTTGAGGAAAGTTAGAAGAGTAGAAGAGAGGAAGAGAGCCGTGGCGAACAGTCCGTTGCGATGTCTTCTTCTGGTCTGCTGTTCTCCTTAGACTCCTCGCCATGGTGACGTGCCTGCTCATGGCGCCTCCACCTCGTGGTTGGCGGTTCTGGGATGCCTCAACCCCAGATCTTGCCCCATCCCCAGTCACCAACCTAAGTTTGAGGCCAGGGTGGACCCAGCCACCAGCCCTAGTTTGGGACCAGGGCAGACCCAGCCACCAGCAATATTCCCAGGGCAAAGCAGCCAGTCCCATGGCCCGGGCTAGGGCCGACCCACAAGTTTTTGCTCCCTCTCCAGGTTTCCCCTGCTGTGTAAATAATGAGTATGTTGGATCTGAGTTAGGTTTCAGACTTGGTTTACAGTGGGAGAGACAGAGTGTGTAAAAGAGAGAGACAGAGGAAAAAGAGAGAGAGCGGGAGTACGTAATCTGCGAGGAGTGGAAGGAGAGAGAATGTGAGGGAGAGAGGGAGTGTGTAAGGGAGCTTGAGGGGAACGATATACAGTGGGGGGTTGACGGGAAGTGTTGCATAGTGCCAATAGGGATAGGAAGAGAGTTCCCTGGTGAGAGTCTGGAGGTCCTGTCAACACATACAGACTGTGCTAAATATAGACCTGCACCGTTCCACACATACCTCCCAACTCTATCCTCCCCCTTCCCCCCATCTCTCTCTCTCCCCCTTCCTTGCTCTGTCCGGCCCTCCCCAATTCTCCTTCTCTCTCCCCAAATCTCTCCTTTCTACTGCTCTCTTTTCTTCTCCCTTACTCATGTTTTCCTAGTTTGCTGTTTCTCTCTGTCTCTCTCCGACCCTCTCCCACCATTCTCTTCCTCCCTCCCTTCCTACTTTGCCAAATGTTTCCTCGTTGCTCATGTTTTCATCGTATGCTCCCTCTATTTCCTCCCTCTCTCTTTCTCTCTCTTTCTCTAACTGTGTACATTACAGATTTGGCATGAGGCCTGAAGTAGGTCAAATATAACTCTCACATTCCTCTCTGCAGCCTCCTTTCCCCAAGGATCCAGTGTGGCTTCTCTACAACACCTTTGTCACTCCCTCCAATTATGACCATTCTCTCTATCTTTTCTTAAGGATACAGAATAAGACTACCTTTACTTTTAATAGAGTGCTATTATGGCAGTTTGTACTAAGTTTCATTCTCACTGAAGCTTGTTTTTCCTTGCAGTTTGTGCCATTTGGGGCAAATCTATGTAAACCTTTTATCAGCTGATTGTTTTATTTTCACATTTTCAAAACACAGAAGACAAAGCTTCTAGTGTCCTCAATGATCTCCATTCATTGTAATAAGGTACTAATTGAAGCCCCTCTCTGGCCTCTCTCTCTCTTTCTCTACCTTTGTTCTCCTCTTCATCGGCCCCTCTCTCCCCCTTCTCAACCCCACCTTCCCCCGTTTCATCCCCTCCTCTATGTGAGTCTTCTCTGCCACAGCACAGGAGCGGAGTAATCCTATTACACATGCGAATGCCAGCTGGGAGGGGGGGGGGGGGGGGGGGGGGGTGGACCAAGTGTGCTTATGTGCATGAGTGTGTGAGAGAAAGAGAGAGCCTGCGGGGTGTGTGTACGTGTGTGTGTGTGTCTCTCTCCGTGCGTAGATTTGCTCTGGTATGAGTGTCTGCACACTTTTGGCGGTGTGTTCACCAGTGCTGGGACTATGTGCCACAGAAGCATGGCCAAGACACTAAAGTTAGGCGATAGAGGAGGCAATGAAGGGAGGAAGCTAGGAAGCTAGACAGCGCAGACAGACCCTATGTGTTTCCTCAAGAGTTCAAGCGCCAAGAAAATAAACAAGCCTTTTGATCACAAAGAAGCCATTCACTTCTCTCCCTCTTCCTCCCCCAGCCCCCCTTCTCTCTCTCCCCCCCCCCTCTCTCTTTCTCCCCCTCCCCCGCCACTTACCCTGCCCACTCTCAACATCAAATCTTTCTTCCTTGACCCCTCATTCTTAATCCCTCTCCTCCCCTACAATCCCCCTCCCTCTCCCCCTTCTACCTCCATTTTCAGCCCTGAGATCCTCAGAGGATGGTCTCAGCTGTGTCTCTTCTCTTGGGGCCTGTGTGTCTAGGGTTTGTGTAGGTTAGGGTGTGTGTGTGTGGGGGGGGGGGGGGCTAGAGGAGACCATGACATTGAAAATGTCTTCATCATTACATCACTGTGTCACACACACATACATACACACACACACACTGTGAGAATAACAAAGGCCACTCACTTAAAACTTTCCCCTCTTTCTTCAACACCTCCTTAGTGTGTGTATGTGTGTGTGTGTTTTCTTTAAGCAGATGTGTTGGTGTGAATTGGCCTCCCCCATTATCCGTGTGTGTGTGTGTTCTGTTTGAGTAAGTGGGTGTGAACCTGGGTGTGGCTTGTTGCTATTCCACCCAATAGAAGACGGATTTCAACAACTCTACGATTACAGCCCAAACTGTTTTAATATGTTTTAATGTGCCCTTTAAAATAGATAATAAAAAAACGTTTAGCTTATTAACTTACTGCCAGTAAACATATACTTGATATAGTTACATTTACATTTACATTTACATTTAGTCATTTAGCAGACGCTCTTATCCAGAGCGACTTACAGTAAGTACAGGGACATTCCCCCGAGGCAAGTAGGGTGAAGTGCCTTGCCCAAGGACACACCGTCAGTTGGCATGACCGGGAATCGAACTGGCAACCTTCGGATTACTAGCCCGATTCCCTCACCGCTCAGCCAACTGACTCCACAAGACTCCACTAGTTTAACCATGTCTATGCTTACCTATTAATCATTGATGATAGATCACTACCTTAATGAGTTGTATTGATCAGGGCACTGTAAGGAACTATTCGTCTCAAAATGAATGAGTCTTGATCCCCCTTCTTGTACACGCCTACACCACAGGGTTTCCAAGCCTCAGCTTTTGTTCCCACACTAGTGTCATTCAATCAGCCTCACCTCTGAGGCTGTCTCCATCTCAGTCCAGGACTGCATGGAAACATAAACCAAATACATTACTGTGGTTAGACAGGCAGGCAGACAAGCAGACAGGCAGGCAGACAGATAGATAGATTGTATTATCGACTATGAGGAGTGTCTGTCCCTCTCTTTAGCTGCCTGTCTCTCTCAACCCCTCTCTCTCTCTCTTTATTGCGTCGCTCACACAGTGCTGATAACGGCTTCAACACACTGTAGAGCTCCCAGCCTGTCACAGAAGAAGACGAGTCCAGGCTTGCCTTATTGATGCCTCAGGACCAATGAGATTTGAGAGGAAGATCGCTTTGCAGCTGTAAACTGGCCACACCTCTGTCTGGGACTGCCTCTGTAAGTCAGCCAGGGCCCCAAGGAACCTGAGAAAGAGTGAGGGGATGATTACTGGCTGTCAATAAACATGGAATCAACTGTAAATTTATCGGCCAGGTGGGATAGTGTTCACGTTAAGGCAAAGGAAGGTAGGGAAGAGGGAAAAGCGCAGGAACAGGAGTGGAGGAGTGGAGGAGAGGCGGAGGAGAGAAGGAAGAGAGGTGGAGGCGGGAAGGAGGAGAGGTGGAGGAGAGAAGGAGAGGTGGAGGCGGGAAGGAGGAGAGAAGGAGGAGAGGTGGAGGAGAAAAGGAAGAGAGGTGGAGGCGGGAAGGAGGAGAGAAGGAGGGGGGATGGAGGAGAGAAGGAAGAGAGGTGGAGGCGGGAAGGAGGAGAGGTGGAGGAGAGAAGGAGAGGTGGAGGCGGGAAGGAGGAGAGAAGGAGGAGAGGTGGAGGAGAATAGGAAGAGAGGTGGAGGCGGGAAGGAGGAGAGAAGGAGGGGGGATGGAGGAGAGAAGGAAGAGAAGTGGAGGCGGGAAGGAGGAGAGAAGGAGGGGGGATGGAGGAGAGGTGGAGGAGAGAAGGAAGAGAGGTGGAGTAGAGAAGGAAGAGAGGTGGAGAGAAGGAGAGGAGGAGAGGTGGAAGCGGAAAGAAGGAGAGGCGGAGAGATGAATCCTGGAATGACAAGAGGAGGAAGGCAAAAGTGGAGGCGGTGTGGTGTTTCTGGGGGAGTGTTTTGTGCGGTGTTAACACTGCTGTGTCAATGTTACGCACGTGTGTGACAGTACATGAAATGTCATCTACTGCCCTTCAGATTACACACACAAGTACTCGGGGGAAACATGAGCGGAGGAGGGAGCGAGGGAGTGGGAAGCAGCAAGAGGGAGTGAGCTGAGAGTATGCTTGATGAAAAGAAAGAAAAGTCCACCTACATCCATGGTTCTCCACTTCAGCGACTTCCATTTGTTCTTCAACTTATCCTCCTTTTATCTGCACTATTCATCCATCTCCCATCTTCTCCATCTGTAGGCCACCAGGCCACCATTCTCCCAAAATGTGATATTTTACAATGGTCCTGATCATAGTGAGTCCAACAGGTGTGCTATATATTACTCTCTTTATCTCACTATGAGATTGGATTATGATCTATAAATTAATACAGCAGGTGATTGCTGTTTACAGTTTTGCAGCAAACAGGATACATCATATTACCGTTGGCATTAACGGGTCTCCACAGCAACGCAGTGCGCTGCAGTGACGCCAACCGAGTGAGTGGGAAGTGGGCGTAACCACCTCCCTCCCAGGTCCGCCAGCGTGGGCGGCCCCGTGTGGTAGGGAGAGAGAAACACGACACCCCGACAGAGGAAGGGGGGCCAGTGGTGTGCGCGGGGCTAAGAGAACGGAGTATGGAAAAGGAAAAGTCTGTTGCTAGTGAGAGAAAGGAGAAAAAACTGGCCTCATTTTCTGGGTGAAAACTTTTTTCTTTGTGATCATGTTTTGACTGCTGTCTGGAAGGACGATGAGGAAGAATCTACCATGCAACATTGTAACACGGATCAGCTTGCAATTTAAGATCGCAGTTCTAACACTATCCTTAAGACAACCCCAAGTCTATCGGCACGACGCTCTCAAACTTCTGGCAACGCCATTCAGACTTAAGTAGTGCATTTCCCCGAGGCCAGGGCAACTTTTGGCTTTATTACCTCGTCGTCTATAACACATGAAAAAAGAAACGTAGAGTTCAAAAGTATCTAAAAGGCAACAGAAGTTGTGGAATTTGGGGGATTTTTTGTTAAAAGTTTGCATACGACTTTAGGAAGTGCGAACTTAATTATCTTCATCCCAAGAAAGAACAACGAAGTGGGTGTCAGCGAGCTAGCCAACTAGCCACCAACTAGCTAACACAGGCTAGTAAGCTAGCCATCTGAAGAGCCGCACAACGGGAAAGTGTCCAGACTGCCCACTGAACAGAATCACCATGAAGACCTCGGGGGACACGGGTAAGAGAGACTAGTTACTCGTTTAATCTACGACAGCAGTAGTTTGTTAGCAAACTGGTCGTCTATTGTTAAAACTAGTTGCGAGCTAGTCTACCTATACTAACGTTATGTGCCTGTTGATCATCATGCTGCTGCTGTGCTGGCTGGCTGGAAAGAGTGAAACTATGGCGCTCGACTAGCCAGTAAGCTACTGTAGCTTGTCAAAATGCACTAAGGCTAGGTAGTTATTCTATCTAAGTAGCGAACACGAACTAAGATAGCTAATCAAGTTACACTTGTCGACAAATCATCAAACTATGGGGTGTGCAAAGTTAGCGATCTCTTCTGTTTCAAGTTTTCTAAAGTTGGACCGCGTTTATCTAGCCTAACTGTATAACTTGCTAACTGAGTCGCTAGCGCAAGCTAGCTAATTAGCAGAGTCAGTGTAATTGTTGGAACAGCGAACATTTCGTGGAACGTAGTGCTAATAAGCATGGAGCTTTGGTTCCAAGTAAAACCTGCCTATGTCTCGTTCTGCCTCAATTGTTCCTCTTCAACTTTGTACCATATAATTCCATGTCACCTGTGACAAATCAAGCGTTGATTTAATGTTATTATTGCATGTTTGTTTATCACTGTTACGGTCAAACTGCGGTAAACTTAAGTGGTCTGAAATAATGGAAACCTAGCTATTCACGTTGATAGTCGTTCGCACTTGAAACAACTTTTTGGTGGATCTATTTAAAGTGATGTATGATGTCCTAGGGCAGAAGCATCCTGTATCTTTCTACCGCGGTATACGTATTTACCTATGTACTACCTATATCCAGTTAATAGTACGAAGTTAACATCCACGAATTATAAACATGGATTATTTTATGTTTTTTTTGCGATCAGCAAATACTGTTTTTTTAATCGGTATTTGTTCAGCCGGACATTGATCGTTATTTGTCAAGACTGGCGACCTTCTTGATTTGCACGTCGCCCGTGAGTAGTTTGCCAAGATTGTGTCCTTATCTGTATTGATTAGCGAGTAGATCATAGCCAAATGAGTTGGCAGTAAAGTCATGTTCTTTTAATTATTAGATGATCGTTACCTCTCACTCCACCTACTCGACCACAAACGTTGTGGGTTGACTTCAGGCATGGAAAACCTTCCACCTTTGTCTTTAAAATTGGATTGTTACCTTTCATAAAGTTTCTAACTAAATTCTGCATGTACATATGGGTGATGGAAGGGATTTTTTAACCTATTGTTATTATTATGTTATGGATGAAGATGTCAAAATGGAGCTCCTTTGTTTGGTTGAGTTGTGTGTTTCACTAGTGTATGTACGAGCATAGCTATGCCCCCTGGGCCTTCTGGAACTCCACCCTAACATGCTGGAATCCACCCCTCTTACTTCCATTGTGGAAAAACAAACCTGGAGAGGAAGTGATGTGTGTTGTGTAAGAATTGATATTCTATTCCTAAGTAGACAGTTGTCAGTGTAAAAGTTAGAACTAGAAATGTTATCTAGATTGTTGTCCACACAGACGGCATGTGGGTTAGTTTAGGACACGTACACACAGAAACACACCCACACACACGCACTGCCCCAGCCAGGTGACAGAGCTCATAGGTGTGTATGTGCCCTGCTCCACGGGTCACCTTCCATGTGCATCCCAGCAGGAAGAGAGCAGTCTGGCCCGCTAGCTCCAATTTTCCACTTGTGTTACTCATTGTATCAACAAGCCGCCACACGTAGACGTCACAGCTGTGGCCAGGCACGTTCTCCTGTAGAGTGTGTGTGTGTGTGTGGAGGGGTAATAAGGGGGTGGGGAAGTTATAGAGTGAGAGTGTTTGTGTGTGACTGAACACAGGTTGTCTGATGGTTGGGACTGTGGGAGTGCATGGGGCAGGCAGCCAGTCAGAAACACTTCCAGCACTGGTTTGTGTGTGTGTGTCACCCTGGCTTCATGATCTGGTTCCTCTGCAGTTCAGAGCAAGTCAAGTGGAACCAAAGTAGTTGGCTCAGTGACCAGATAAGGCTGTCAGGACCCCTATCTCTGTAGCACACTGACAGGATACAGGCGTTCCAGCTGACACACACACACACTTTTAAGAGTTCTCTTTAAATAGAATGATTCTAAACACCCCCTTTGTTGTGTTGCATTTTTAAGAGTTAACATTCTGACAGTTAGGCCAGACACCAAAATCAACATGTCATGTAAAGCCTAGTCAGGCCACAAGGACATTTCTGTTCCCCGATGTCTAGCCAAGGTGTGTGTGTGTGCGCGCGTGCATGCGTGTGTGAGAGGAGCAGGTTTGTTGTGTCCTTTGGCTGTAATGGTTTATGGCTGTGTGTGCGTGTGTGTGTGTGTGTGGCCTGGCTAGTGGGAACCCCAGAGGTTTAGTCTGGCCCATGTCTGTCACAACTTGCTCTGTATCTCCTGTGGCTTTTGGCTTTCTACTTGAATTAGTGTTTGTGAGGGAGAGAATATGTGTGTGAGTAAGAGGGAAAATAGTGTTAGCGAGTCAAGTGTGTGTGCGGTAGAGAGGGAGGGGAACTGTTTGAGCGAGAGTATCCTAAGCGTGTGGGTGAATGAACGAGTGTGTGTGGGTGTGTGAGTATTTGACCTCAAACTAATGTTTGTGTTGGTGGTGTACTGGGAGGCAGATTGAGGAGCAGACGTCTCTAACCTGGGTCCTGTAAAGGCTGTGCACCAAAGAGGGAACTGGAAGGCAGAACTGCTGGTTTCTCATGCCACTTCACACCAACCTGGCAACCCACACCACTAACCTGGCAACCAGGCTCAATCAAAGCGGGCTAGGTGTGAAGGGGAAGGGAGGTGTATGGGAACTTCAGCCTTGGAACTTTTTATTTTTTTTAGAAATGGTGACCAAATGGGTCCATCGTCCCCACCCACTGTGCCCCTTCTCTCCCCCTTCTCTCCCCCGCTCCCCCAGTCTCCACCCTGGTCTTTACAGTTCCAGACTAGACCACAGAAGAGCTGAGGTAATTAACCAGCGACACTGTTTTCCCTGACTAGGCACAGCAAACCCGTACACACACGTTTGTGTGTGAGAGAGGGAGTGTGTGTGCACGCCACCCTATAGATCAGATGTGTTGATGGAATCTACAGACAGACAGCTACCTACAGTAAGCTTTAGGTACAGTCACTCAGATCGTTTTACTGAGGACTGTTCTTTCATTTTCCCCCTCTGTCTCGCTCTCCCTCCGTCTTTCATTTTCTTACACACTCAGTTTATTAGGGCTCCCGGACCCCCCACATACCACATAATGGCTGATGTCTGTGTTGCATTACCCCCCTCCACACACACACACACATACACACTCTACTAATTCTGCCATGTCTGTGGTGACGCCTCTGGGACTCCTCTGATTTCATTGGTGTGCCTGGTCTTGATGAGGAGCCAGGATTAGTGCAGTTAGACATCGAGACTAGGACCTGTCTGTCTGCTTGTCTGCTATTTATCCACTAGTCTGTCTGCCTGCCTTTGTATCTGCCTGTCTGTCTGAGAGGGACCAGTGCCCAAATTGACTGGGAGTTAATCCCACAACTGTAGTCACCAAGTTGTCGCTGACTGATTGGTGTGTGTGTGTGTGTGTGTGTGTGGGTTTGAAGGAAAATAGAAGTCGTCTGGAGCCCTAACCACAACACACACTGTAGATTTGGATTTGGAGAAATGTATCTCTTTGACTCACATTCTCTCTCTCACACACGCCTTCCGCGGCAGTCACATAACAGCAGTATTAGCAAAAACTCCCCGTCTTACCATGTAGGGCTGATGTGAATCCCACAGCACACACACTCAGAGGGGTCTGGACTGTGTCAGGAGGCTGTGTGCGCTCACACAGCCTGGAGATTCCGTCACGTCTTCATCACACAAATGTCCATTCAGGATTCCACTCTGGTCACACACACACACACACACAGACGTCACAGAGCCAAATGACTACACACAGCGGTGGGTAGGTGCCGTTTCTCTCTGTCCTGGGTAGAGTGAGGGGCGAATGGTCTCGCTTTGTACCTGATGCTGGCTTCCCACCACCCTTCTCTCCTCCTCTTCTCGTCCTGTCCTTCCCCTCCTCTCCAGAGCCATCCCTCGCTCCTCACCCATCCCTCGCTCCTCACCCATCCCTCGCTTCTCACCCATCCCTCACCCCTCGCTCCTCACCCATCCCTCGCTTCTCACCCATCCCTCGCTCCTCACCCATCCCTCGCTCCTCACCCATCCCTCGCTCCTCACCCATCCCTCGCTCCTCACCCATCCCTCGCTCCTCACCCATCCCTCGCTCCTCACCCATCCCTCGCTCCTCACCCATCCCTCGCTCCTCACCCATGCCTGGCTCCCTCACTCCCCCCTTCTGTGTCCTCCCTTCAGCTCATCGTGCTGTCGCGGGCTTGTCTGTCTTCTCGGTTCTGCTCGAACAAGGAGTGTGTGTGTGTGTGTGTGTCTGTATGCAACAGCCCCCCACCCCTGTGTGACCAGCCAGACAGAGGCAGGAAGACCTTTTCCTCCTTCTAAATATAAAGGCGCAAAGAATAGGAGGAAGGGAGGAGGAGGAGAGAAAAAGGGATTAATAGAGGGGAGCGGGACAGAAGGAGAGAAGGAGAGTGTTTAGTCTCAGGCCAGTAGGAGAGCAGGACAATGCCAGTACGATGCCTATCTGGTGGTCCAGAGGGCACTGACGTCAGAGGGGTCTGTAACAGCCTGACCGACTGCAGACAGACAATAGCTGCTTCCTGACCCCCCCCCCCCTTCAAGGAACCCTGGGACGGTGGTCCTGGAGTTCTGGGTCTGGACCCCCTGCCATGGAGCTGAGTTAGCTGTGGAGTTTCTGAGAGAGAGAGAGAGAGAGAGAGAGAGAGAGGGAGAGAGAGGGAGAGAGAGAGGCCCCCGAGGCTGCAGTCACTCGTTCTGATCTCAGCCTGGTGGTTCAGCTGCCTGCCTGAGAGAGAGAGATATTAGTGTTTATGCTTTCTAACCTAGCTACAGCCTTGGGGGCTAATGTGTGGTCCCACCTGAACCCAAGGTAGATCATGCACACACACACACAGGATGCAATATCTGATGCCACAGATGAGGTAGTATGTAGCAATATAAAACATGTATTTTTGCATGCATGCTTGTGTCTATAGGGTGAACAGTGCGTGCTTCTGCTAAAGCAACAGTCAAGTTCATGGAGCAAAGTCTGATGAAACGTAGCGCGTGCGCACACACACTCACAGACCCCTTTGTCCTTCTACACAGTTTCGCTGCCTTATCCTGTCAGAAGGATCATTTGAGGAACCTTTTCATTAAATGCGTCGGTTTCTGTTGTCCTGTTTCTACTGTTTATTTATAGAGCGAACAGGCCCAGTCGCTAGGCGACCATGTCTGAGAGGGAGCGAGGGAGGCGGAGGGAGAAAGAGAAAGAAAGGGATGGTAAGGCGGGGGGGGGGGGTGGACTCTTATGTGAAAGCTGAATGACAAACAAGAGCAGGCCATGAGTCAGCACTGACGCACACGTGCGCACACACACACACGGCTGGTGTGTGTGTGTGTCAGTGCCCATTGTGCACCCACGCATGTACCCACTTATATAGATATGTTTGTTAATTGGCTCTACCGGGATATGTGTTATCTGGTGTGTGCGTGCCGGGCACCATGTGAAGCACACTGCTCCATGACAGGAAGGAGCAAAGGGCCCCAGCTCCTCCGGACACACACATTGGCCCCAACATGTTGGCCCCAAATGTAAAAAAAACGCCAAAACAAAAAAATGTGTGCTGGTATTGTAATATCTAAATATTTCAACTGTTCCTACACCGTCTTGTTTGATTGCGCTCTGGTGGATCTGGGAGACTTCTCCGGCCTCGCTTTGTTATGGGAAACTAGCTCTAACCTCTGATATTTAGGCTACGCCATATTCTGCTTTTATCATGTCTGTGTGCGTGAAGGCCTTATAGAGGTATGTTGTGGTGTCTGCTGTTAAGACCGGCCTTGTGTTCAAGTGGTGTTGAGACTTTTCGCGAAACCCACGTTGGTGGAACATAAACGCGCGCACACACACACACACACAGCGGTCTCCATCATGAGCTGGCGTGTGAAGCTTGTCAGAGCGCGCCTGTCCTCCAGACCTAAGGCCGGTGACTACGTTTACATGCATAAAATATTTTCGAGTTTTTTGCCTTTATTCCGAGAATAGACCATCCCTCCTGAACATAGCAGATGAAAACAAGGATTCCATAGACATTCTTCCAGTTGACATGCAGCCATGCACACTGTTGATTAACCACTTGGATAGGCCGGCCACACTTCCATCTCTAACCCCCCCCCCCCCCCCCCCCCTCTCCGTGTCTGTCCTCCCCAGGGTTCGCCTTCCCTGACTGGGCCTACAAGCCCGAGTCGAGCCCCGGCTCCCGGCAGATCCAGCTGTGGCACTTCATCCTGGAGCTGCTGAGGAAGGAGGAGTACCACGACGTCATCGCCTGGCAGGGCGACTATGGAGAGTTTGTCATCAAGGACCCCGACGAGGTGGCCCGTCTGTGGGGGGCACGCAAGTGCAAGCCCCAGATGAACTACGACAAGCTGAGCCGGGCTCTGAGGTAGAGGGGGGGGCGTCCGTCTGTCTGTCTCTCTGTCTGTCTCTCTGTGTCTGTCTGTCTGTCTCTCTGTGTCTGTCTGTCTGTCTCTCTGTGTCTGTCTGTCTCTCTGTGTCTGTCTGTCTCTCTGTGTCTGTCTGTCTGTCTCTCTGTGTCTGTCTGTCTCTCTGTGTCTGTCTGTCTGTCTCTGTTTCATTTTCACCTCTACACCACGGCACAGAGGGAGATGCTTTATTTTCTTATTCATTTTAAAGAGGAGGCCAGAGAGACAGAACAGAGGGATGTTGTTAATCACGACTCATCTCAGATGTAACCGTGGCTCCTCCTACTGTCACACGCACACACTCACACACGTGCACACACGTGCACACACACACACACACACTCGCACGCATACACACTTTTTCCCTGTGTGGAGCACATGTGGGATGTGCTGAACTTTTATTTAGCTCTCAGTCTGTTCTCACCCTCTGACACACAGCATGCCTGCACACACACACACACACACACACACACACACACACACACACACACACACACACACACACACACAGCGGAAGACAGTAAGTCATCAGTGTCACCTCCGTGTCGTAGGTTGGTGTGGGTGAGTTGGTGATGATTTCTCGTTCTCCTCCTCCCTTTCTCTGTCATCAGTCTCCCTCCTGTCTGTCTCCCTCTCTCGTCTTCTCTCTACTCCTGTGTGTGTGTGTGTGTGTGTGTGTGTGTGTGTGTGTGTGTGTGTGCGTGCTTGGGTCTCCTGGGTATCTGGTCTGGGTGAGTCTCTCTCCCTCTGTAGTCCCTCTTCTAAACTTGCTCAGACTGTATTGATACCTCCCCTGTGAACTCAGTAATAGATGCCCAGTCTATAGCGTGTGTGTGTGTTTCCTGTGTACTGTAAGTCTATAGCGTGTGTGTGTGTTTCCTGTGTACTGTAAGTGTCTGCATGCAGAAGGGTTAGTTTGGGGCTTCGTTTGATGTGAGTTCAAATGCCCTTCAGAGCACTCAAGAACAAGCTCAAGCGTGTGTGTGTGTAGTATGTAGCTGGTTGTTTCTGTTCATTCACCCTACCACCATCTCCCTTGTGTGTGCGTGTTGAAGGGCTCTCAATCCATCTGTGAACATTATGTCCCAACCTCCTGTGTCCACTTCACCCAACAGCTATATCAAAGCAACACCCGCAGTGTGTGTGTGTGTGTGTGTGTGTGTGTGTGTGTCACATCTTGGAGGAGGCCACGTACTCATTGATAGACTGCAGGTGGAGGCTAAGGAATGACACACAGGCTCTGTGTGTGTGTGTGTGTGTGTGTGTGTGTGTCTAACCAGTCTTCTGCCTCCTACAGATACTATTACAACAAGAGGATTCTCCATAAGACTAAGGGGAAAAGGTTCACCTACAAGTTCAACTTCAACAAGCTGGTCCTGGTCAACTATCCCTTTATAGACATGGGCTCTGGTAGGTCCCGTACACACACACACACGCACACACACACACACACACATTATTAGCAGCGTTTGGCTCAGCCATAGACAGTAAAACAGCCTCCCAGTAATGTTGGGTATGGGACAGAACGTTAGACTGTATGATGTGGTGTGGAGTATGACATGTTTTCATAGCATGGTTACACACATGCGCGCACACTCAAAACCATGTGCACACACGTTTGAGAAAATCACACACTCTCTCTCTCTCTCACACACATGCACAGAATAATCTGTGCATACACACACATACAAATCAAACACAGACACTTTCTCTGTCTCTTTCTCACACACACACACACACACACACACACGTAGTGGTTTTGGGGAAAACAGAGTTAGCCGACCCGTGTTTGTGATGGCAGAAGGAGCAACTTTCCACAGTTTCATTCTGGCACGTGGCAGCATGCCAGGGGGTTTATAGTGCCACACAGCCCAGCAACCACACAGCCCAGCAACCACACAGCCCAGCAGCCACACAGCCCAGCAGCCACACGGCCCAGCAGCCACACGGCCCAGCAGCCACACGGCCCAGCAGCCACACGGCCCAGCAGCCACACAGCCCAGCAGCCACACAGCCCAGCAGCCACACGGCCCAGCAGCCACACGGCCCAGCAGCCACACAGCCCAGCAGCCACACAGCCCAGCAGCCACACAGCCCAGCAGCCACACAGCCCAGCAGCCACACAGCCCAGCAGCCACACAGCCCAGCAGCCACACAGCCACACAGCCCAGCAGCCACACAGCCCAGCAGCCACACAGCCCAGCAGCCACACAGCCACACAGCCCAGCAGCCACACAGCCCAGCAGCCACACAGCCCAGCAGCCACACAGCCACACAGCCCAGCAGCCACACAGCCACGCAGCCACACAGCCCAGCAGCCACACAGCCACACAGCCACACAGCCCAGCAGCCACACAGCCCAGCAGCCACACGGCCCAGCAGCCACACGGCCCAGCAGCCACACAGCCCAGCAGCCACACAGCCCAGCAGCCACACAGCCCAGCAGCCACACAGCCCAGCAGCCACACAGCCCAGCAGCCACACAGCCCAGCAGCCACACAGCCACACAGCCCAGCAGCCACACAGCCCAGCAGCCACACAGCCCAGCAGCCACACAGCCACACAGCCCAGCAGCCACACAGCCCAGCAGCCACACAGCCCAGCAGCCACACAGCCCAGCAGCCACACAGCCACACAGCCCAGCAGCCACACAGCCACGCAGCCACACAGCCCAGCAGCCACACAGCCACACAGCCACACAGCCCAGCAGCCACACAGCCCAGCAGCCACACAGCCACACAGCCACACAGCCACACAGCCCAGCAGCCACACAGCCCAGCAGCCACACAGCCACACAGCCACACAGCCCAGCAGCCACACAGCCCAGCAGCCACACAGCCCAGCAGCCACACAGCCACACAGCCACACAGCCCAGCAGCCACACAGCCACACGGCCCAGCAGCCACACAGCCCAGCAGCCACACAGCCACACAGCCACACAGCCCAGCAGCCACACAGCCACACAGCCACACGGCCCAGCAGCCACACAGCCACACAGCCACACGGCCCAGCAGCCACACAGCCACACAGCCACACGGCCCAGCAGCCACACAGCCACACAGCCACACGGCCCAGCAGCCACACAGCCACACAGCCCAGCAGCCACACAGCCACACAGCCACACGGCCCAGCAGCCACACAGCCACACGGCCCAGCAGCCTGGCAGGGCCGTGGAAAGTAGGACGGGGAACGTGGCCCGCCATGTTTTCTTACCCGTCTGTTTTGTAGGTCTCTCTGTCTCTGTCTGTCTCTCTCTCTGTCTGTCTCTGTCTGTCTCTCTCTCTGTCTCTCTCTCTGTCTAATTCTCCTTGTAGTATTCTCTACTTCACCCTGCAATGCTCCTCTCTCTAATGCTTCTCTCTCTCTGTCTCTCTCCGTGCAGGTCGGGGGGTCCCCCAGAGCGCCCCCCCCGTGCCGACAGGCAGCAGCCACTTCCGCTTCCCCCCATCCACGCCGTCCGAGGTGCTGTCCCCCAGCGAGGATCTGCGCAGCCCGGGCGTGTTCAGCAGCGTGGCGCGCCGCATGGCCCGGGGCTCCGTGTCCGACTGCTCCGACGGCACCTCCACCAACTCGGAGCTGGAGGAGGGGCTGGGCGGGGGAGAGGAGCGCCCCGGGGGGGCCGAGAGGGCCTACAGGAACCTCCTCCACCCCCGCCTCCCTCACGACTCCCTCTTCAGGGTGTACGGGGGGAACCCCGGGGTACTGGGCCGCCACCCGCCCTCCCACCGGATGCACCCGGACTCCCTCTCCCCGTTCCCCGTCTCCCCCCTGCCCGGCCCCGGGGGGCTCCTGGCCCCGCCCCTCTCCCCGGCCCTGTCCATGACCCCTACCTCCCACCTCCCCTACTCCCCCTCCCCCTCCCTGTCCCCCATGCTGGGCTCCCACTTCTCCTTCAACCCCGAGGACATGAAGCGCTACCTGCAGGCCCACACCCAGAGCGTGTACAACTATCACCTCAGCCCCCGCGCCTTCCTGCACTACCCCAACATCGTCATCCCCCAGCCCCACCGCCCCTCTGTGGGCCCCGACAGCAAGGCCAGCCTCAGCCTCGCCCACCACGCCCACCAAGGCCCGGCCCACTCCCATTCGCTGCACCAGCCTGCGGCGGGGGAGGAGCTACAGCACCCGTCTCCCTTCAAATTCAAGCTGCAGCCGCCGCCCCCTGGGCGCAAGCAGCGAGACGGCTCCGCCCACTCGGACGGGGGCTCCACCTCCAGCTTAGGCTCCTCCTACCCCGGCTGTGGGATGCTCTCTGGCTCCTCCTCTGCGGGGCTTCCTAAGATCAAGGTGAGTCCGGTGTAATCCTGGCAAATTACAAAATACCATGTTTCTGGAGGTAGATACAGACAGTCAATCTGTTTTAGGTAGTATTTTAGCTTTGTGCATGTTTTAACATAAGAATAACCCAGTTTGACCTGTCTAGTACTATTAGATAGGGATGTGACTTAGGAGTGTAACTGTCACGGAAGAACTTTCTAGAAGGTGGTGCTGTGTGTCTGATCTGGTTGCGTGTTCAAGGTGGAGCCCATATCCGATGAGTCCGAGGAAGAGGAGGTGGAGGTGACCGACATCAGTGAGGAAGAGGATGACGACGAAGGGGACGTCTTCACCACCCTGCTGCCGCATGCCAACGGGACCGCCCCCCACATCGCCAATGGCAACCCCGAGGAGGAACTAGACGAGGACGTGTTCAAGACCCCTGCTGCCCCCCTGCTGGTGGGAGGTCCCATCCCCAGTCCAGGCCCCCTGGTTGGGCTGAAGAGTGAGCCGGTCCAGGGGCCTCCAGCCAGCCCCAGCGGGGCGCTCTGCATCCCCCTCAAGCAGCGCTTCAAACGCCGCTGGAGCGAGGACCAGAAGATGGAGGCCGACGGAGAGAGAGAGGAGGCGGAGGACAAGAAAGTACGGGCGGAGAGAGAGGAGGTGGCGGGCCGGGCGGAGAACGGGAGAAGGGAGACTCCTCCCCTGAGTCTCGGAGCCCCGCCCCCGCCGGCCCAGCGCCGAGCCAGCTCCGAGCTGCAGAGAGCCACAGCACAGCTGTCTCTGGAGAACTCTGGCTGCTGAGGCCTGGGGGAGACACACACACTCAAAGACACTGACACACACACCTTTTGAGACAAACACAAGTTTTGTATGCACACATACACACACACACACACATAGCCTTAGACTGTGTTGAAACACACACACAAATCATGCCTTTGTCAGTACTGAGCACAGGATGCAGCATTTTGCTGTGAACACAACACTAAGGATGTGCAGATGTATGGACTGACATCCACTCTTCAGGAGAGGCCCAGAACCCCCCCTCCCAACACACACACCATCTCATATCTAACCCTGAGACCCACAAACACTCATTACCCCCCCCCCCAATCCATCATCCCACCACACTGTCACAAGGTGCCTTTCTCCCTGTGCCAGTCTTGAGTCAATACGGGATCTCTGCCTCTACCCCCCGCCCCACACACACAGGCATACAAACAAATACATACACACACCTGCGAGGTGCCAGGTGTTACTGACAAATGCAAAAGAGATTGCAGAAGAAGTGTGTGGGATGTGTCCACAGTTCCGGACACCCCCCTCACATGGAGCCGTGGAGCGGCTGGGCTCAGACCCTGCCTGCCCACCGGGGAGCACCTCCTCCTCTCTCAGACCCTGCCTGCCCGCCGGGGAGCACCTCCTCCTCTCTCAGACCCTGCCTGCCCGCCGGGGAGCACCTCCTCCTCTCTCAGACCCTGCCTGCCCGCCGGGGAGCACCTCCTCCTCTCTCAGACCCTGCCTGCCCGCCGGGGAGCACCTCCTCCTCTCTCAGACCCTGCCTGCCCGCCGGGGAGCACCTCCTCCTCTCTCAGAACCTGCCTGCCCGCCGGGGAGCACCTCCTCCTCTCTCAGACCCTGCCTGCCCGCCGGGGAGCACCTCCTCCTCTCTCAGACCCTGCCTGCCCGCCGGGGAGCACCTCCTCCTCTCTCAGAACCTGCCTGCCAACTCAAGAGGAAGAGGACAGCAGTACCCGACTCCCGAACCCTTACCTTCCACAGGCCAGCCCGAGCTGAGCTGCCTCATGAGACAGACAGTATATAGTACTGTACACACTTGTGCAGTACAGCCCCCCTCTCACTAGTGATGCTGTAATCCCTCACTAGGGCTGTTGCATAGAGAGAGGAGGGTGGGGGGGCTGGCGGTCTGTCCTCAATCTGATGGATGGACAGACTTTAAAGGTTGTTTTTTCAGCTCTCCACGCCCCTATTTTTCACTTTGCTCTCAATCTTTTCTCCCAAGAGAGTGCCTTGGAAAATGGGACAGTATTTCCAGAGGATGCTATGGGCATTTTGTGGTGGAAAGAGGCTGAGCTCTGGTACAGAAGATGTTGGAACTGAGACTAGTTGAGCTGAAACACTGACACGAGTTAAATGTATGACCCAGGGTGACCTCCAGCCCAGCTAACAAAGCCTTCAGAAGCCTTTCTGTGTTTGAAATGATTTTCCATTTCTTCTGTGTTTTGGAGAATTTTGGAGCCCGAAATGAACAAAGAGGATGGAATGAGATTGTGCCTTTGTTTTGGACATGTGACATGAACCCCCTACACACACACACACACACACACACACATAATTGTGGTGGGCCCAGTACCTCATACACTGCCATCTTGCCTTCTTTTTACAGAACAAGAAAAAAATATGAAACAGAATCAACACATACATAGGCTACATATAAATATATATATATTTTATTTGAATATATATTCAATACAAATCTTATATTTCACAAAGCTATTGTTTGATATGAAATGAGGAGAACTATTTTTAATGATAGATTTATGAAGTTCTTATGACAGCCTGGTCTACTCTCCTTACCTTCATTTGTGAAGGTGGACACAGAAAAATATCCCTGTTTTTAGGTCAACTGAATCAGAAAACTTCTATTTTATTGTAAGAACAAATATTTGTGTTCAGGGCAGGGATGGATAGATAGATGGATGGAAGGGGTGGAAGGGGTGGAAGTTAAAGCATGTTAACAAAACCTTATGGGAGCAAGTTGAATCATGAACCATGTGGTCCTGAGATGTGGGTCCAAACTTGCAGGCTGGGAGGGTCTTTTTGACCACAATGTTCTGGTCGTTGAGAAACATGAACATGAACCCCACATCCTGGCCCTGCAGTGGTGGACCTGGACCATGCTTCTTCGCACACCAAGATCTTCATCCGCACTCCAGCACCCCAGCATCTCCTGGCTGTACGTGTGTGTGTGTGTGTGTGTGTGTGTTTGACTGTCTGTCTGTAATGGGCCTGGCACACCAAGTGGGGCTCCTGTTTGTTCTGGAGAGTATGGAACGTGACGTCACGCCTGACGTCACCCCACGCCAGCCGCCTCTCTGGCGTAGGAATGTGTCACTGTAGAAACCACCTGTTGCCCACGCAGGATGTGACATCACAAAAACCCTGCGCGGAAAGGGACTTCCCACGACGGGGAGGAAATTTGTCTGTGTGTGTAAACCACCAGCCTGATCAAACACACTCATGTTCTACAGTCTGCTGGGAGGGTTGGTGCTTATGATATGGTCCGGCCAGCTTGTATTGTAACAGTCTCCCTCAATATTTCTATTGTTCTAATATTCTTTTTATTTTTCAGATTTATTACCGTTGTTACAATTAATATTATGATTATCATTAACATAACTTTTCATATTTGATTGTTTGTACCCCTTCCCTCAGGCCTCTCCCTTATTCCATTGCCTTATTGAATTTGGTGCATCTTGAAGTAATTGTTTGACGCGCTCTTCTTCAGACTTATCGTCCATCTTAACCATTAGCTGTCTAGTCATCCTCATCGGCGCGGGTTGGTATGTGTAGTTATGGAAATGTGGAAATAAGGAAGGGTCATATTATTATTATTGTTATTATATCACATTACCATCATATTTTAAATATTCCCGTTTTTGATATTGTGTATATATCTTTTTTTCCATTTCCGGGGGACTTACTCATTAAAAAAAAGACTTGTATTTTGTTGGACCGGTGTATTATTTGAACATTGTTTTCCACCTCGCTACCGTTTCCCCCGTCATCCCAGCGGTTACTTAACACTGTTTAGAGAAATGAGATGACATCACGAGGACACATTCATGCTTTTTGTTTCTCTTGTATTTCTTCTATTATTTGTAATTAAATTGTAATCAGGGTTAATTAAAACAGGTTAAATGGACGTGTGTCTTTGTGTCCTTCATAATTAATTTAGGTGGAAATGAGGATTCAGTGGACATTAATAAGTCCGTCCAAACCTCTGGTGTGGTACTATAAACTTCAGTCCAGTGGTTGTTTTACAAAGTTTACCTATGATTGGACCTGTTTTTACAATCCACCAAACTGGAGGTTTCTACACTGTGCAGTCCTCACATTGTTTACACTTGTCATGTGGGTGCTACTCTTCAGACGAGAGAGCAGTTGAGTTTTCAGTGCATTCCGGCTTGAACTGCTTGTACTTGTGAAAGTCTAATGTGGTTTTAGAGACTGCTGCCATCTGCTGGACATTTGCGGTACAGTCGTCTCAAGACGCTTGACAATCTGTTCTATCCTCTCTTAGTTCCTTGATCATATCACTGATCTATCAAGATTTGTTCAAATCTAACTACACTGCTTGTCCGTCAAATAACCACTTTTGATCTGTGCTAACATTAGGAAACTTATTTTAGAAGAATGACAGTTATTCATGGCCTACTCATCCCTGTCTCCACCCCCCCCCCCTCCACAGCTGCAACAGTCCCTCCTTTTTCAAGAGCCTTTCCAGAAACCAGCCTGTGGGCTGCCTTCTTATTGTTCTCTATCTGTGTTTTCTATCACTTTGTCTCACTGTCACCTCTCATTGGCCCCACTATCACCTGATCTCCCTCTGCTCCACGCTCTCCTATCTGCTCTCAGCCAATTGTATACAACCGAGCTCACCGGGAGGTGCGTTCCACAATGGTTGATTGACAGATGATTGTGGGTCCCTGCTGGGAGGTATTGTGGATGCGGGCAGGCCTTGATGGAGGTGCAGGGTTCTTCAGAGGAGTCGGGGGCTGACCCGAGGAGAGTGAGATGACAAAGGTGGCTAATCGTGGCCCATTGTTGAGAAAGACCTGGGTGAGAACAAGCCGCCTGACAGCCAGCTCCTGCCCACTCTGGCCTTTCAGGACACACACACACTGCCTGAGCAGGAGAACACTCTGGAACTGAGAGGAAGCCCCTTCAGACCATCTACAGATGCATAAAACTTGAATGAACTGGCATCAACTGCCACTCTTGTTGCTACGCAACGACTGCAATTGTGGTTGCTAGTTGAGGGTCTGCAGACCAGGCTGGGTGTACTTGTGATACTGCTGCAGAGACAGGCTCTGGACTTTTTCAGGCAGAGACGGAAGTTTTAGGGTTGGATTTGTTTTCCTGTTTTCTTCTATACAGGCGCTGACCGCAAAAAGGTTGCCACTGAGGTGTAGCTACTAGATCTCTGTGACCTTTCTCGAGGTGTCAAAAGCCTTTAAGCCACTTTGTGTGTGTGTCAATGTGACATGTGGATCTCTGACAGATACCGTCTGTGCGTATGTACAGTCATGCAATGTTCTTCCAGTGTGCAAGGGTTGCTAAGTCTGACCAAGCAACAGTGTGTGTGTGTGTGTGTGTATTTGGGGAGAGAGATTGACCTGGTGTACATGTGTGCGAGCCCTATACCAGTAATTGGGATTCATTACTGTGTGTCATGTGAAGAGTGGACACTGAGCTGTTTCTCACAGTTACCATTGGATCTCTAGACTGCATGTCTGTACATGTTCACTCTGAGGATGTGCCACGTGGATAGACATTTCACACACACACACACACACACACAGACGTATCGTTTATGCACTCGAATCATTCATATTCATATTTCTCTCACACACAGACACAAACATCCAAGGTTGTGGGATCACTGAGCGATGGAAGTTGCGGCAAGCTGAATGCGTTTGTGTAATGTTTTTGTCCTACAGTGTGTGTAGTCGCTGGACTGTGCGCTCAGTCTCATAGTGCTTCAGCTCTCTAGCTGTGTGTGTGTGAGTACAGATGATGAAATCTCTCCTCAACACTGCGCCTCTCCTCATCAGTTGTCCTGCATTTGTTTGATTTGCTAGACACGGCGCACGAATGAGGAGGGCTCTCGGAGACTGCAGTACGCTACTCTCAGGGCGTGGAGCTGGCGGGGTGGGCGTGTGCCACGAAAAAAAAATGTAGATGCCTGTTACAAACAGTTTACATTTGTGTGTGTGAGGAGCGCCGAGCCTGAAACGATACATCAAGTGGGTGGCTGCCTCTCCGCCTGGGAGAATGTGTGTACACTAGGGCACCCAGTAGTGTGTGTGTGTGGAATTACACGTACATGTTGCGTAACGCCGTAGCATGTTCAAACTCTGGTGGCTGCGTGAAAAGCCTGCAGTGCTGCAGCAGCGAAACCCAGATCACTCGCCATCTGTGTACAGACTGGGAACATCTGTGAGCCTGTGCAAATGAATGTATGTCGCACTGCAACAAAAACATCTTCACACTCTCATAGAGCCATATGAAATTGACTACCTATCTGAGTTACAAACAGTAGAGGAATGTATAAGTGGGTCAGTCCCTCAGGAACAGTAATCCGAGGTTAAGACTCTCGACCCTTCCTGTTTGGCTCAGCTGATGGCAACAAGCACGATGACCTCATCGCACTACTTGGTCATTGGCCTAGAGACCCTCTATCACTTGGCCAATCACGAGATGATTTGGTGACGTTAGCTTAAAAGTCTGCTCAGGTTGGAACGGGGAGGCGGGCTCTAGCCTGCGCTTACGTCAAGCACAACTCGAGGACTTCTGTGGATTGCCTGATTTAATGTACATAAAAAAATAATATGAAGACAGTTAACATAGGCAAAGATACATTTCACACGAGAATAACAGACACGCGTTTTAGACCTGTCAATACCAAACTCAACTGTCATATTTAGTTAAAACATGTTCATCCCCTCCCCTTTTCACCTGCTGATTTATGAATCGTCTTTGTGCTAGCTCTGATGTAAGCTACAGGTTTACAGTTGTTCTCGCCAAAGGTATCCCTACGTTACAACAACCGCTAACCCAAGAGTTGACAAGACGGCATCTCCCAAATCACCCGTCTGAAAGCACCTGTTTACATATCTGTCACTATCTCTGCGAGTTTGTAGATGGGAAACAAGCAGATCCATTTTTCTTTCATTTCCCCGCCTACCTCTTGTTGCAGACACTTCTATTGGATACTGCAGAGCAGCTCCTAAACAGCTGTTCCATGTTTTCCCACAGTATGATTTGACTGCATGCGGTGTCCATCAAATTTACTTTGGCGTGTAGCTCCTCCCGTAGAGTTTGTCTCAGGGATATTATTGGCTACTGTACCAATTCGTGTTCTCTGATTGGCTACTCGGACTAGTTGTCAAGGCTCTGTGCTTCATTCACCATTTTGAGACTGTAGTGTAGAATGAAAAAGCAGTAGTTTTCCTCCTTTTAAGTTGCTTTGCCGAGGGAAATGACAGCACGTTAATCGTCAACCGCGGACTACAACCTATTCTGTACGATTTCCTACTGACTCAATTGATGTCTGACCTACATATAAAATAACTGTTCGGGTGAGTAGCCTGCATCCTATAAACATTTCTTCTGCAGTAGCCTACTGCAGTAGACGTTTCTGCTTTGTTGAGCATGCTACGTTGTTAGACGTTTGCCTCACAGGTCAGCTATAAATAATCGTTATTATAATGTTATTCACTAGTTCATAGTATTCTGCAAAGAGAATTAAAGGAACGATTGGACACGGTGGTTCATTGAAAAGGGAGCGGTACGAGTGGTTATGTGGACTAGTAAGCTTACAAACTTTTTCCCTTGAAAATATTCATCGCCATAACCATTAGACTTCCTAGAACTGTTTTCGCTCGTTGCGTTAGGAAGCTTTAGGCCAACGGCTTTTCACACCTTACTCCTACGTCCAGTTGTCATTTCTATTCGATTCTTCTCGTGATTCAAATGTAGGTTGCCGAATCTATCATTCCCATGCCTTGCGGGCCTTGTTTTGATGGTACAATTCTTACTTTTGTAACTTAATGTAAAATGTAACAAATTTACACGCGCCAGGAGAATTTGTATAAAGTTGCGCCTAGTCTCGAGCTCCACGTTAAGAGGACTGTCACTTTAGATTTTCCAACTATTTACTTTGTTCTCAGTCTACAGTCGGATTGTTCAAGTTGCCTTAGCTGTTGCCTATTAATGATCGTACTTTTAGTGAAAATGAACTACGTGTCAGCGCAAGATGTGCTCATACAGGCCTATCGTACCGTAAACTTGTCTAGAAAGGCATGATTTCTCCGATAATGTTTATTGACTAAATATTTTACAAGCGGCCTTGGAGTAGTTAGGCCTGCGTCACGGACCGGAGGGCCCTGTTCTGTAGTAAGCAGATTGTAATCTCCAAAACACTACGACCAATACGGGAGGTTGACACATACGGTACTATGCAGCTCAACTCAGACAGTCGGCTTTCTTGACATCGTTGTTGTAGCCTATTACTATATAACTGTTATATAACCTAGTTTTAAGGTATTGTAAACCCTGATATTTCATGGGATAGGTTGTTTGCGTTTGTTCAAAAGCCGGTTCACGTTGTCAGCGATGCACTTTGTGCTGTACGAACTATAAAGTAGTTGTTAGCATAGGCCTACAACATCATTCAATACTACAGTAGGCTACTCGTTAGCATTATGTACACATCGGGATCAGCGCGTAGACACAGGCCAGAAATGTACTTTAGTGACCATGTTATAACACACTCACTCAGACCAGCTCTAGAATACGCAACAAGGCTAAAAAACAAATTATTTTTCTGAACTATATCTCATTAAGTTTATGTAAGAACAGCTGCATTGTATTTAACGTTATCGTATTCTTTCACAATGACTGAGGAACACAATGCACTTATAAGACAACAATGGGGATCCTTTTAGCTTGAGAAAGTGTGTCAGTTCATTTCTTTATGATAGCTGTTCTGTGAATACAATCTCATCATACCTCCTAAATAACATTTACATGTAGGCCTACAGGAATAGGCTGCATACTGATACCGACTAGGCGTATAGCCTTCCTTATCAAGCAAGGTTGTGAATATGTGTGGGTGTGGTGAAGAGTAGTTACGGAGATGCCTAGTCAGACAGATATGAAAAAGAATGCCATACATTCAATAGTGATGTGACTAGCATTTGAAGGCTGCCACTTTCAGTAAACACTGACTTGCATGAACAGGCAAACTCACACATTTTGATAAGATATTCAGCTCAGTGAAGAATGTATTCAGTTTCTTTGATCGAGAGCACATTACTTTGTGCTATTTCAAGTTCTTTCTTGAACCTATGTGGTCATGTGTGTGCTTTGTTCGATTTCGAGAATGTGGATACCTTATTTGCTGACAAGTCATGTTGTAGTGTCATGAATCATGATGTGGTGTTGTGGCATCTTACTGAAACTCCAAGCAGGATGGAAACTCAGTATTAGAGTAAATGAGCCATCTTATCCACTCAGTAAACTAGACCTACCCTTACTACTACCTACTAATAAGAAAACAAACAAAGTGGTTTGCTTTGGCTGGCTTGTTCTTTGCGCAAGTCAGCAACATCTTCATCCTCTTTCATGAGGAAGGCTAGCAGTGGCTTCCTAGCGACATAAGGAAATCACAGACTGGAGAGAAAGAGAGAGGATGAGAAGCGAGACATGGAGAAGCAGGAAGTTAGCTAATAGCGCATAACAGGAAATAGCCGTGCTGATTGTAGGGGCGGATTGGCTGAGCTATAAAACAGATAAAGGTCACTACGGGTGGGGGTGTGGTAGTGGGAGGGGAAGAGAGATCGAAGGAGAGTGAGTGAGAAAAGCGCGAGAGAGAGAGAGAGAGAGTGCTCTAGAAATGCCAGTGAACTAGGAATTCCCCCACCTCCTCCTCCTAGCGCGTGTGTGTGTGGATAAGTGCTTAGACTAGTCTGGGCAAGTGTCCCGAAGTGTGTACACTGCTATTCTAGACGTTATGTTTTCCAGTGTTACCATGTTCTACTATCCAGCTGGAGGTTTTTACACTGATATATTGGGAACGTGTTATTTTTACGTATCATATTAAATGGACTGGACTGTCATACTGTGAAATGTTTAGTTACTACTGAGGTGTAATAATTTTGTAAGGGATAAAGTCCATTACTTTAACTCTGAAATTGTGAAATTTGTAAGCAAACAAATTACTGAGCAAATCTTTCAGTTTGAACATATATTCAGATTTTGGGGTTTATGTTAACTTTGGGATTTATGTTGTTTTGAAGAAGTTAATCCTTTTCATTGTCATCTTCTATCAGGGTGTGTATGGGAAAGGAGAGAGCGAAGATAACTGAATAAGAATAAAGTACGGGATGAGACAGAAGAGAGGGGCAAGGAGAGAAGAAAAGTAAAGAAAGAGACACCGTCAGTGTCCCGGTAAACAACCAACCACCGGGCTGACCAATCAGATGACAACATGAAGCCCATCAAGAGTCAAGGCAGGCGCTCCCCGCCCTCCACCAGGGCCAAGGGGGGGAAGAGGAGAGGGGTGGGGGGCGACAGCCTGGACGGGGGCGAGAAGAGAGACTCGGACGAAAACAGAGACCATGCACCCTCCCCCAGGGGCCACACCTCCCCAGATTCCTCTCAGGAGGAGCCTATTTTGTCGCAGTCCATGGGCCATGCCCACCGAGAGGAGTGTGGGAATGTGTCCGAGGAGCATCCAAGGACCCTGGGAACACACAACGACAGCAGCAGTGGCGGTAGCAGCACGGCTAGCGCCAACAACAGCCCTAACCCCGCCTCCAGCCGCAAGACCGCCACCTTCAAGGCCCGCGTTCCCAAGAAGAAGTACACGTCGGAGCACTGTGCCATCGCCGTCGGCAACCCCAGCACGCCACCCCTGCAGCAGAACAGCACCGGCAGCACTGTGGGTGGAGTCCACGGCAGTATGGTGGGCCGACAGTCTTCATCATCCTCGTCGTCATCCTCCTCCTCAGGTTCGGCTTCGATGACAGGAGAGAGTGGGGTACAGTGCAGAGACAGCAGGGGGGCAGGAGAGGAATACCCCATCCTCAGCAGAGTCCCTCAGGGCATTGCCTCTGACCTCCCAGCCCTGGAGAGGGGGAGAGGGGCAGACAGGGAGCGAGAGGCGCCCCCCCCCAGCCCTGTGGTGCGATGCTCCTCCACGGACACGGCCAGCGAGCACTCTGCCGACCTGGAGGTCAGTGACCCGCGGCCCCACCCCGCCGACATACGCCCCCAACACACACCCCCAGGGCCCGCCCCCGGGGCTCACACACTCATGCATGCCCCCCGGAGCCTGCCAGAGGCCCTGGCCGAGACCCTGGCCAAGGGGCTGAAGAACCAACGCGTCTTGGCTCGGCAGGCGTGCGCGAAGGCAGGGGAGACGGGCGATGAGGTGGAGCGGCGGAGGGGGGAGGGCGAGGCCGCCATGGACTTCGTGTTCCGAGCGGGCGTCGTGCGGAGGGTGAGCGGCGAGCATGGCAGCCTGGAGGTTCAGCTGAATGGCGAGAAGGGCCTGTGCCGCTACCCGTTCTGCGAGGGCCCGCGAGAGGAGCCTGTAGACATCGTCCTGGATGCCCCGCCCCCAGGCTCCCAGCCCGTAGCCATCGGCACTGGCGTGTGCGTTCCATTCGGAAGCGGGGCCGCTGAGGACCTCGGCGAGCCGCAGAGGCAGTGGTACCGGGAGGGTGTGATCACCCAGGTGGACAGCCACCCCGCCGTGGCATACCCCTACCGCGTGCTGCTGTGCGAGGACAGGAGAGCGCCCTCCGGTGGCGAGGACGGGGTCAGTAGGGCCGCCGCGGGCACCACGCAGGCCGTGTGGGTCTCCCGACAGAGCCTGCGTCTGCTGGTGCCCCCCTGGGACCTGGACCTGCCCGGGGGCGGGGAAACAGGGCCGGAGGGCGACGGAGAGAGGGGGATGGAGAGGGAGGACAGGGAGGAGATGGACGTGGAGCAGGAGCTGTGTCGTCTGAGTCGAGGGATGGCGCCGGGCATGGGGTCTGTGTTGGGGCGTGGCGGGCTTTCCTACCCTGCCACAGCTCCGCCTTCCTCCTCCTCCTCCACCGTCAGCTCCCCTGTGACCCCCGCCTCTGTGCTCAGCCTGGGGCCCGCCAGAGACTGGGACAGGGACCTGGAGAGAGAGAGGGACATCCAGAGGAAACAGGAGAGAGAGAGGGAGCGAGAGAGGCCCAAACACCATCCCTTCCTTCCTCTCACCCCCGAAGAAGACATGGAGGTGTCCCACTTCAGCATGGTGCCAATTGGGGCAACCATACCAAGCGCCAAGGTCATGGGGGTGTCCCAGCACCGACCCATCCTCTCCAAGCCCCCCCCAGGCTACCTCAGCCCCCACCTCTCTGTGGTGCGAGGCATCGGGACTCCCCTGGGCCCCCACCTGGCCCTCAACCCGCACCCCCCTCCCTCCCCAGTGCTTCTAGGCCTGGATTCTGCCACGGTGGGAATGGGGGTCATCTCTACCCCCCAGCTCCCCCCTCTCCCCCCTATTTCCTCCTCCTCCTCCTCCTCCTCCTCCAGACCCTCCCAGGAGAAGACTCCCTCGGCCTCCGGCGGGGGGGCGGGGTCGGGGTCGTCTTCGCGCTCCCGGACACCTCTGACGGCCGCCCAGCAGAAGTACAAGAAGGGCGACGTTGTGTGCACGCCCACGGGCATCCGCAAGAAGTTCAACGGCAAACAGTGGAGGCGCCTGTGCTCCCGCGAGGGCTGCTCCAAGGAGTCCCAGCGCCGGGGCTACTGCTCCAGACACCTCTCCATGAGGACCAAGGAGATGGAGGCCAGCGGAGGGGGGGTCCGCGACCGCGGCGGGGCCAGCAGCACCGGCACCCTCACCCCCTCAGACCTGCGGCTCGGAGGGGGCAGGACCAGCTCCGAGTTTGACTGGGACGAGACGTCGAGGGACAGCAGCGAGGCCAGCAGCAGGGGTGGAGACTCCAGGCCCCGCCTCGTCCTCCCCTCCCTCCTGCCCCAGGACCTGTCTCGCTTCGACTTTGACGAGTGCGAGGCGGCGACCATGTTGGTTTCCCTGGGAAGCTCTCGCTCCGGGACCCCCTTCTCCCCCATATCCAACCAGTCGCCATTCTCCCCCACCCCCTCGCCCTCCCCTTCCCCTCTCTTTGGCTTCCGCCCTGCCACCTTCAGCCCCATCGCTGCTCCGCCCTCCCTTACCCCGAGGCGTCACCGCCACCTCAGCGGCACCAAGATGGGCACCCCCGGCTCGGACCGCGAGCGTCACCTGTCGGGCATCGTGCCCACCTTCCAGACCAACCTTACCTTCACAGTGCCCATGAGCCCCAGCAAGCGCAAGCTGGACGCTCCCCCTCCGCCCCTGCCCGTGTCCCAGGACTACGCCAAGCCAGACCAGCTGGGGGCGCTGGTGGGCAGCGAGGCCTTCCACGTCCTCTCCCCCCAGAGCCAGCCCACCACCCCTTCCTCCCTCTCCTTCCCCCGTCCCCGCAGTGCCACCAGCCGCCCCCCCTCCTCCGCCGCCTCCACCCCCCCTCCCATGCTGGTGTCCCCCACTCCGCCCTCGCCCCTCCCACAGGAGCCCAGCCCCCGTCGCCTCGTGCCCCTCCGGGACTCCCCCGTCATCGTCAGGAACCCGGACGTCCCCCTGGCTAAGTTCTCCGACGGCCCCCTGGCGAGGAGGGAGCGACGGAGCCGCGAGCTGAGCCAGCCCCCCCACCTGTCCTCCGGCCTTCAGGCGCCCGTCCCCATCAACGGCGCCGCCACCAACGGCGCCGTGCTCCTCCGAAACCCCACCTCCACGCTGGTCCTCGTCACCTCCTCCCAGTCACTCACGCCTGCGACCTCCCACTCCAGCCCCGCCTCCAGCGGCTCCATGGCAGGCTCCGCCCTCTCCGGCACCGGGGGCAGGGAGAGAGACAGGAAGTCAGGGGGGCACCAAGATGGCATTGGGGGGGTGCTTCCCCAGCCGGTGGCATGCCACCCCTCCCCCACGGCTCTGCTGCCCCTCATCCTGCCCGCTGAGTCACCTCATCCCGCCCCTCGCAAGGACATCATCATGGGACGCCCGGGCACAGGTGAGAGGAGATACATGGAGGGTTAAATGAATGGACCAATTTATTCATTCATTTATATAGTCATTGATAATTAAAACATAGATGGCTGATAGATTGGTTTCATGTTTGCCGGATGGAAAGAAGACTCCAGACCTAACCCTCTGACAAGCACGCTCTTTAGTGAAGCGTTAATGTTGCTGCTTCGCTTTTTCTGAGCCGGAAGCTGCCCATGTGTGGGCTGCTACAAAAAAAGTACCTAAAGATCTTGATTTGATTTGATTTAGAGGAGATAGAATAAACTGGAGCTTAAGGTGTGATGTTGCTGTGTGTAAGTGTGTGTGTGTGTGTCTGTTGGGTAGGGTTATAGAGTGCAAGTTCTTGGTCATTGTGCTCGCTAGAGTTTCACTGAAACTTTAAAGGGAGTATATATAGACATGTCTAGACATGTAAGACTCGAGGAGGACAATAATAAGTAGACGAACACACACAGAAACGCCATGTCACGTGTTTGTTTTTCATCCTAATCAACTGAAAAGGAGTCCTGGTTTTGCAGTGTTGTCATAGATACTCCATCTGGCTGGGAGTGCAGTAAAGCGTGAAGTTATGCTAAATCTAACGCTGATATATCATACTTGTCTCCAACACCTCTCACTTCAGGCAAACTCCTTTGAAGGGTGAAAATAGCTCATGCATATTCATACCCGTTAACGACCGCAAATGACAGAGGACGGAATGCCTCCAGTTTGCTCTTCGATGCTTGATAGGGTGTGATGCTGTGGAGAGGGCAGAGGAAGAGGGCTAGAAAGAAAGGGATGGAGACAGAAGAGATACAGAGAGGTCGTGGGTTCATGGCCTCGTGTCTGTCTAGACGTGCGGTCTAGTCTGGTGTGTGTATGGAATAACAAACTCCCGCATGATCACATGATGGCCAGGGAGGGGTGGATGGGTCGGCCTGGGGACTTCACGCAGACCTCAAACGCACACTTCTGAGAACCAGCCTGTCAGATCAGCCTGTAAACACACACTCGCTTGGGTCCTCCAACAAGGAAACAGGCTTCCTACTATGCTTTTCTGATTGTATCAGCCATCCAGCCTAAGACCCAGACTGCTGAGAACCAGCCTGACAGCTCTTCTCCTCCAACTGCTCAGCCAATGGAGAAGTTTATATTCTTGTGTAACTGGACCCGAAACAAATCAATGTCCTTTATCTATTCCACATTGACAGGATTCTTCCCCCTTTCTCCCTCCTTTTCTACTCCTCCCACAGTTTGGACCAATGTGGAGCCCCGGTCAGTCCCTGTGTTCCCCTGGCATTCATTGGTTCCTTTCCTGGAGCCCAGCCAATCGGCTGCTTCTGCCCACCCTGCTGATAGCCAAGAGCTTGTCAATCAAAGCAAAGGTGAGTCTCGCCCCTTGTTCACTACATTTTTCCTCTCAAGTTGAATAGTATTGCTAGTTAACAGTTTTACCTATTGTATTCCTAGTTGACTATGTGGCATTTACTTTGTACTGCAAACCAGCTGAGATGTCTGGGTTTTGTCTTTCCAGAGCCTCGTTGTGCCGTGGCCCTGGTGGGTGATGGGCAGGCGGCTCCACCAGACACAGAGCGGGGATCTCCCTCATGCCCGCCTCCCGCAAGCGACAGCCAACCAGCAGAGAGGGGCATAGCTGACAGCGAGACAGAGAGTGACGCAGATGACCCGTGAGTAAAGATGATGACAGCGATTATCTGTCTGCCTACTTTCTAGACACCCAAGGACAACGTACCCAAAATGCAGTAGAAAGTACAAAATCTAAGGTTTTATGGTTTTGAATAGAATAATTCTTGTCTTCTTGCCAGACAATGAACACAGTAAGTCTTATAGTCCATAGATGCTGCAGAAAATCTGTACAGTCACGGATGTTTACTTTCTAATCTTGCATTTCAATAATTTTTTAAACAATCTGACCCAACTGGGACATGATTTATGAGAGGAAAACTGACCCTGCAGGTTCTTCCCAAGTGTGTCAGAACCTCCGTCCTCTACTGGTCCTATGAAGCGCAGAACACAGTCCTTGAGTGCGCTGCCCAAAGACGGAGACAGGAAGGTCAGTCCTCCCCGAGAGAGACATCACTCCATCCTACATCCGACTTTCCATCCCTCTGTCTTTTCCGCGTGTCCTTTATTCTAATGCAGGCCTGCCTTTTTTCTGCCCCTCTCTCTCCCCCTCTCTCTGTCTCTCTCTCCACCCCTCAGAGGGAAAAGGACCACATTCGGCGGCCAATGAACGCGTTCATGATCTTCAGCAAGCGCCACCGCGCTCTGGTCCACCAGCGGCACCCCAACCAGGACAACCGCACGGTCAGCAAGATCCTGGGGGAGTGGTGGTACGCCCTGGGGCCCAACGAGAAGCAGAAGTACCACGACCTGGCCTTCCAGGTAGGACACGCCCCTCTAGCCGAATGCACATGGGATGTCCAGTAGATGTGTGCTTGAATATGTACCCTCTCTGTCTCGCCCTCTCTCTCTTATCACTCTCTGTTGCTCTCTCTCTCTGTCTTTCTCTGTATTTATCTCTGTCGCTCTCTCAGGTGAAGGAGGCCCATTTCAGGGCTCACCCAGACTGGAAGTGGTGTAACAAGGACAGGAGGAAGTCTCTGTCTGAGGGGCGGGGCACCCCGGGGGCCAAGGAGGCCCGCGAGAGGAGCATGTCTGAAAGCACAGGTGTGTGTTTGTGTTTCGTCACAACTTCTCTGTGTACACACAATGTTTGGAAAGACTGTAGTAGGATTCATGTTTCACCTCTTCCATGTACCCCCTTTCTCCTCCTCCTCCTCTCCTCCTCCTCCCCAGAGCCCCCTCCTGTATCCCAGGCGTCAGAGGGAAAGGCCGTGGCCTCAGGCTGGGCCGGTGGTGGGGCTGAGCGGCGAGTGGGCGGCCTCTACGGAGGCCAGGTGCCACGCCCCCGAGCTTTCTCCCAGAGCGCAGTTCACAACCTGGAGAGACAGGAGCCAGAGACAGGCCTGGAGAAGGTAGACTCAGACGCTGCTGTCGTCTCTCTTTAGTTTACGTAGAGGATTTACATTATTCCTGTCCAGACGCTTTTCTTTTTCATTCATTTTTGTTGGAGGATATTTAAAGGGTTTTAGAACATTAAGTGATCTTCCCTTTCTCCACCCGCCTTTTCTCTCTCAATCTCTCTCTCATACACACACACCCTCTCCCTCCTCTCTCAGTTGTGTCAGGAAGGGACAGGGTCATTCCATAGCCGTCTCCCTCCCCTCTCTCTGTTGCAGCGCAGGACTAGCGAGGACGTAACCAGCGACGAGGAGCGCATGGTCATCTGTGAAGAAGAAGGGGATGATGATGTCATGGGTGAGGTCACTTCCTGTGTCTAATAGGTCATTTGTGGTCCCAAGGTGTCACACTGCCATTGGGACCGTGACCATAGGACCTGGCTGTTCTCATACTATCCCCCCTCCCCCTGCTCTAATGTCCTACCCCTGACCTGGCTGTTCTGTCTGTGTCCTCCACCCTCCCCTCCAGAGGATTCCATAGACCTGAAGTGCAAGGAGAGAGTGACTGACAGTGAGGAGGATGAGCCTGATGGACAGGTACAGCGCTGTGTTCTGCTTCACTTCACTTCCTTTTTTTCGAGTTTCAGTTCTCTCTCTCTGTGACAGAACTGAACAAATATCCCCACATTTCCTGTGTGTGTGTGTCTGCGCACGCCCGGTAAAGGGCACACTAGGACGTTCAGTTAAATCTTGTCTTTGATCCCCCATCCCCTCCAGGGTGGCAGCCAGACAGGGGTCCACTCCTCCCTCCCCTTCTCCGCCTCCACCCAGGAGAGCGCTGCGGGGGGCAGCACAGACAGCTCTGAGAAGAAGAGGAAGAAAGGGATGGAGGGAGGGGAGGAAGGGAGGGGAGGATCTAAAAGAGGAGTCGAGCCGGCGGGAGGAGGAGGAAAAGTAGGAGGGGGGCAGACTGACTCCTCCTCTGGGTCAGTCCTGAACACGCTGCCCCCCCCTCCTCTGGGACATGGTATCAACCAGGTGCTGGGTGCTGTCTCCATGGCCCCCACCATTGTGACCAATGTGGTACGACCCATAACCAGCACGCCCATCCCAATCGTCAGCAAGCCAATGGAAGGACCCGTGGCTCTCAGCGCACTCCCCCAAGAGAAAGCCACACTTCTTATTGGAGGAGCAGGAGGCGGGACAATCACAGCAGGGGGTGGGTACCTGTCCTCATCCTCCCCCAATTCGGTCAGTGTAGGCGGGGTTGGGCCCGGGGGATTGGTCACCAGCCTTGTACTGGGAGGATCTTTCCCTGCCCAGCCAGCCATTCAGCTGATAACCCCTCCCCACCCGCTCTCCTGCACTGCTCCTAGCCTCTCCCACTCCACCTTGCCCCTCCCCCTGCTACAGCCACAGTTCCTCCCCGCCTCCTCGCTCACGCCCCCCGGCGCCAAACAGCCAGTCACACAGCTCCAGTACATCTTGCCCACCCTCTCCGCCAGCAGCAACCCCAAGAGCCCCTCCCCCCAGCTACCCCAGCAGCCAACCAGCATCCTCGCCTTGCCCTTCTCCCCGCCCACCCATGTGTCCCTGGCCAATGGAGTGCACTCGGGGGCAGTGGCAGCAGTGGGAGGGGTCAGCCCCGCAGCAAGAGGTGAGATAGAAAGTAGGGGCCGGCTGACGGGGCTGATGTTGATGATGGAGGCACGTAGGATGTTTTTAAACATGGTGGATGATAGGGACGCTCATCTCTGTTCTGATCGCCGGTCTCTTTGTTCTTATCTGTCAGGTTGGTAGCAGATGTGTATGTATACGTAGGCAGATATGAATATATACTTTGTGCACTGTTTAATAGACTGGCATACTTTACTATGGAACAGTTGTATGTATGTGAGTATCGTAGTGTCATTGGTCAATGAAAGCTTTAAACGTCTCCATCTCTTTCTCCCTTACCCTCTCTCCATCCATCCCTCCCTCCTTTCGCTCTCTCTCTCTCTCTCTCTCTCTCTCTCTCTCTCTCTCTCTCTCTCTCTCTCTCTCTCTCTCTCTCACTCTCTGTCTCTCTCTCTCTCTTTCACCCTTTCCCAGTCCAAGCACAGTCTCCAGTCTTGCAGAGCAAGATGCTGGTTCCCATGGCAACAGTGAGAACAGGTTCTACTCCTCCTCAACCTATTTCCCTGGTGGCCCCGCCCCTTCCTGTGCAGAATGGCATCCAGACAGGAAACAAGGTTTAGACAACTATCAGTCACATACAAACAACATAGAACCATAGGAGGTTCTGTTTATGATATCCCATGTGATTTAACAATTACATTTTCCTTGGCTAAACTTTAGTAAATATATCTGTGTGTGTGTGTGCCCACTTTGAGCAGATAATCCAGATAGCTCCCATGCCAGTGGTCCAGACCAACGTCCATCCCACTGGAGCAGTGCACACTGGGAACCCATTCCCTGTTTCCATGGCAACGGCGCTGATGGCGCCGGGCTCCGCCCCGCCTCAGACAGTGCTGCTGAGCTCGCCCGCGACGAGGTACGAGGAGGGCACCCCCTCCCCTACTGACACGCTCACTGTGACCTCAGACAGTGGACTGCTTGAAGCATATGTACGACTGGTTGAACATGAGAGAATCTGTATCTCCACTTCCATGTTTGGTGTTTCGGATGTCAGGACATGTGCGTGGTCCGTTATTGACTGGCAGGACTGTCCCATTGTATGAATCAGCTGACCCTTTCCTCCTCCTCCTCCTCCTCCTGTAGGATCACCTATGTTCAGTCCCCCCCTGGGGTGGTCTCCACGGCAACCGTCCAAGCCCCCCCTCCAGAGCCCGCCTACCTGCCATCTCCCCTGGCAACGCTGGGCTTCACTGCCATCGCCCCAGCAGGCCATACACTGGTTCAGCCAATCGTAGCAGGCCAGCCTCCCATGCTAGCCCCAGCCCCTCCCCGGTCAGCCAACGGCAGCTGTCCGTCACAACCTCCCGGCTCCGCCTCCATGGGTCCAGGAGCCAATCACCAGTTTCTCACTGCCATTTACCCCTCCCCGAACGTCACTCTGGCGACTGGAGTAGTTTCTATGGCGACGGCGCCGGTGGTAGCCACAGCCGCCGCTCTGGCTGGTGTGCCGGGGGCGCTGGCACAGCCCGCTAGCGTGTGTCTGCAAGGGCTGATGCCACACACACTCCTGGGGGAAGCAGAGCCTGGGCAGGACGACACAGGAGAGAGGCAGAGAGGGAAGGAGAGGGAGATAAAGAGGGAGAACCTGGCCGACTGTACCACTGACGTGGAGGCGACAGGTATGTAACACCTTGGCGTCTGACTGGCCGTCCGTGTCCATTTCCTGGTCCTTGTCCCACAGTTTCCCATCAGTCAGTAATGTCACTTGTTTTCCTCCCGTGCTGGCAGCATGTCTCCTGATATAGAACAGGGTGTTAGTAATTGTGTTTGTTCAAACTGTATCCACTCTGGGTTGTTAATCAGTCTCTGTGTGTGCGTGTGTCTGTGTGTGCTCCACCAGCAGGTGTAAAGGAGGAGAGAGGAGCCCCTCGACGCATCAAAGAGGAGAACACCAGCGAGGACTACGACTCCCCCCGCGAGAAGCAGCAGACCAGGGGCGACTGGGAGAGAGAGGGCGGCTGGGAGAGGGAGGTGAAGAAGGAGAGTGAAGAGGGCAGCTGGGAGGCCGGGAGGCCCAGGGAGAGGGACGAGCGCAGCACACCGGACGGGGACAGCAGAGGAGGCAACAGCAAGGAGGTACGACGCACGCACACGGACGCCGCACGTGCACACACGAGCCTTCGCACGCACCGCACGCAGACATGCAACGCTCTCGCACTCTTATCTTTCTTCTCACACCTTCTATCTCTCTCTCTCTGCTCAGACTGGACCCAGGGACTCCCTCCCTCGCTCCCCTCTGCCCCCTCCCTCAGGATTGGACACTCCTCTGCCGCCACCTCCCTGTGACCGAGACCCTGCCCCCTCTGCCAAGAGGATCAAGTTCCGCCCACCGCCACTCAAGAGGACCCCTGACTCAGTTGACAAGTGAGTGACAGGATGAGGGAGCCAATAGGAGCAGAGAGAAACAGGAAGCATTCATTATGACCACGATTCATGACGAGCTGTGTTCTTGATACCATAAATGACTAATGAAAGAGGCAGCTATCTAGCTGAGAGTAGAAAAAGTCATTGTCCAACTGCATCCACAAACTGAACAGGTTGTCCTGGTGTGTGGTGCTTTGTTCCGACCGTCTCTCTCCCTCCCCTCGTTGCCGCGGCGCCCAGGGTGCTCTCGGGGTCCTACTTTGAGGAGCGCTTTGCCGAGCTGCCCGAGTTCAAGCCCGAGGAGGTGCTGCCCTCCCCCACGCTGCAGAGCCTGGCCACCTCACCCCGCGTCATCCTGGGCAGCTACCGCCGCAAGAGGAAGAACTCCACCGGTGAGAGGGGAGGATAGGAAGCGAGGAATGGTGGAAGAGAGGGAGAGATAGGTGGAGATCTGTACTGGCAACCCTTTCCCTTTTCCCAGACCTGGACTCGTCAGCAGAGGACCCAGGCTCCCCCCGGAGGAAGACACGCCGTCTGTCCAGCTGCAGCTCCGAGCCCAGCACTCCCAAAAGCGCCACCACCAAGTGTGAGGGGGAGATCTTCACCTTCGACAGAGCCGGTGTGTAGGAAACGCCGTGACCCCTGAAAGAGTGTTCAGTTGACGTGAACCTTTTTCTGTCCTTCCCGTCACTCCTCCCGTTTTCTTTTGTTCTCACGTGACCCCTCTTTCCTTCCTTCCTCCCTTCTTCTTCTCCTCCTCCACCCAGGAGCAGAAACCGAGGACGTTCTGGGGGAGTTGGACCGGGTCCCCTTCTCTTCCCTGAGGAGAACCCTGGACCAGCGCCGCGCTCTGGTCATGCAGCTGTTCCACGAGCACGGCTTCTTCCCCTCAGGTAACACCGCCCGCCCCACATGCCCCCCGCTCCCTTTGCCTCATACGGTTCACTGTGTTTTCACACAACCTGTGATCTTCAACCTGAGACCTTCCATCGATCTGTCAGTGATGGTTGGTTTGTTTTCATTCGCTTCTGCGCTTTTAAACCTGTCCGTTCCAGCTTTCAAACAGGTCAGTCACATGGTCATTAAGTTGTTGTTGACCCCTCCCACCCCAGCTCAGGCCACAGCAGCCTTCCAGGCCCGCTACTCAGACACCTTCCCCACCAAGGTGTGTCTGCAGCTCAAGATCCGCGAGGTCCGGCAGAAAATAATGCAGACGGCCACACCCGGGACCGCCGACCTCGGGGGACCCACCGGGGTTGCAGCAACCGGCAACGACCCTGCCTCCGCTGGTGCACTGGGCTCAGCCAATCCTCAGGCCCGAGAGGACATCGGGGCGGAGCCAGGGGAGAGACGTCGGAGCCCCGAGGAACCCAGGAGCGAGGCGTAGGGGTCCCGCCAGACGGGAGAAGGTGGAGGAGCGGAGAGAAAAGAGAGAGACTGTGTAAAAAGTGAGGAATGAGTGTTGACCCCGAGCATGTCCTTGTACGCGTGGTAACAGGACTCCCTGTGGCGTCAGCGCTACATTGGCACTACACTCAGCACATTTGTAGTTTGTATTTTAACACAGAGGCTTCTTCTCTCTCTCTCTCTCAAACACACACCATATATTCACACAAATATTGATATACACATGCTCACACAGCTTGGTGCAATCTCTGGCGTGTACAAGGCTCAGCCGCACACACACACACACCTCCCACCAAGTAAATCAGACTGTTACTACGGGATGGCATGCCCAAGAGCTGTCACCAGAACCACACACACGGCACTTTGTCACTGGTGCAGAGGCAGGATGCAGGATGCCAGCTCTCTGATGCCATTGATTTGACCCCCACCCCCCACCCCCCCATTCAGCCCTGTGGGGGGAGGGGCAGGATTTAATAACCTCTGACCTCCAATGATAATTCCACAACCCCTCTATGCTGCAAAACAAGACAGCACTGAACTGGACACACACACCTCTCTCTGCACACACTTCACACACACACAGTCAGTAAACCCAATCTCATCTGACCAAGCCACTGCAATGGCCTGCACAGTTATATGGACTGTATAAAAATGTTAAAGAGACTTGAACATGGATCGACCTCCTCCATTTCCTCCTCCGCAGAGATTAAATGTAACTCAGTGTGACTGACCAATCAATTACCTTGTTCATTGCCATGACAACTGACATGGTGAGCTCCCCGTGGCTGGAGGTGATGCAGTGTGTTGGAGTTTCAACCTCATGGCCACCGATCCTGTCTAAAGAAGCAGAGCAACGAAACCAATCACCAGTTGACTCCCCCTAGCAGAGCACAGGGAAGACCAGACAAGGAGGTTTGTCCAACGTGATTGGCCGGCCCAGATTGATTCGCGCCACTGGCAACCACAGACTCGGCCAGCCCTCAGAGAATAAACTGGCATACAACAAAACAAAGCGAGATAGCTAGATTTTTAAAACAACCTTCCTTCATCATTCACCCAGTGGATATGTTGCTTTCTCTCGTGGTTCTGCCGTGAAAATAACATGTTTCATGTGGCCTGTTGCTCTTGTGGCTCTAAATGGTGTTTCTCCAGCATAAACTGTTTAGAAGGGGGACCGAGAGCGCCTTTGGTCCCGCTCATGAGGAGTTTATTTTTGGCCGTTCCACCCCCTCTCCTCCCATGACTTGTCACTAGGCTCACCAAGGAGGGTGCAGGGAGTGCTTGTTTTTAAACGTCAAAATCAGGTGTTTGCACAACATGTGGTCTCTGACTGCAATTAAAAATCAGGAAAGTATTGTTTTTAGAGATTGTTTTTAGTACAATTATAACCTTGTTCTGTCGTGTTAACAATCTCCCTCATTCTTCCACTCGGAGACCCTTTCCCCACCTCCTTTTCCTCATCCTCTTTCTCTTCCATATCCACCTCTTCTTCCTCCTCCTCTTCTTTGTCTTCTCCCTCCTTTTGCAACTCGTCCGGCTTGCTTGTCGTCCTCGTGTTGTCCTTCCCTTTTTCCTCTCCCTCTTCCTCCTTTTCTCCCTCATCCTCCTTCCCCTCTTCATCTTCTTCCTCTTCTACCCCCCTGTTCCTCCTCCTCGTGTCCTCTCTCTCTCTTGCTTTTTGTTTCTCCAATGTGGTTAGAAAGTGCCCTTCAACCCTGGTTCCAGGGTGAGCATGGTTCTTTAGCTCAGGATGGCTCTGGTTAGGGTTCCATCAGGGACAACACATCCTAGACCAGCAAAGGGGGGTGTTCTCTAAAGCCCCCTTTTCCTCCTCCAACTCCATTTTCCTCCTCTCCCACTCCTTCCTGCTTCCTCCCTTAGTCACTTTATTTCTCTCCCAGTAATGGTGCAATAGGACTTTCTGAATGGGTGATAAGTTATTTGGGTCTGTGCCATAGATATTGACAGTACAGTGGACCCACTATAGAAACGCTGGTGTATAGAAAAGGAAACCTCAGAAATAATCTACTATTGAAGAGATTATAGAAGGCGAGTATGTAACTTACTAAAAGTCAAAGAAAATTCAAATAGCACTTTTGCCTCTTCACGCATTTGGCGAAGAATGGGGGTAATTATTATATGGGTATATCTTTATTTCTCTGTGTAAACAGTTGGATGTGTGTGTGAAAAATATATATTTCCATAATATGTGCATATAGAGGGTGTGTGTGTTTGTGTGTGTGTTTGGGCTCATGCATTCACAGTATGGACGTTGACTGACCCCTTCTGGTTCTCTCACACAGCGTACAATAATACATTATCAACCTTATTACATATAGTTTCTATGGTCACACGAAGACTATTGAATGCTCTCTTGACTGTTATAGTGTCAGGTAATTCAGGATTAAACACAATTTATCAGTTATTCAAATGCCAACAGGTGAAAGTCTACTTGACATGCGTTATACATGCATGTGCACACTCACACACACACGCACAGACATAAATACACACACATGTATGCGTGTCCACCGTATGATTGTGCTTAAAAAACTATCCTTACTTTGGAGAAGGAATTTTAGAATGAGAGAGATGGGTGTAAGCTCATAAACAGGCATGTTGACCATGTGCAATATTTCTAAACAAAAAAAACAACAAAATATTGAAAACATTAAAGACCTAACACAATATTCTTTGTTGCTTGTGCTTTATTCTGAACGTCATGGTGATCTGGTGTTTGTCTTACAGTTTGTTGTTAGGAAGCTAAAAGAGAGAAGAAGAAAAAAAAACGGTAGGACACATGTAGCAGAGGCTACAGACATCCAGTGACTCATTTGCTTCTGGGTGTAAGCAGTCAAGTCTTTAACTACACTATTGTCAAGACATGGGTGGGTTACCAAATTACCTTGAAATGTAGGCTACAGCTGACGTACTATATCAACGAAACGGGTCAAACTGTATGGGGTAGGCCCATATTATGTACCTAGTTACCATCTCTAACCTAATCTACTGTAGGCTACATTTCTCTGCACCCCTTTGTGAGGAATTCTATTTATAACATGGTAGAAATAACAGGAGAGAGAGCGCCATCTCCGGTGTAATTTAAAAGTGACATTCTAACCGTGTAGTTGTTTTCTTTCTTAGAAGACAAGACGTCCAGACCTAGGCAGCAGCTACCGTCAACTTCATATCCCAGGAGGCAATGCGATCTGTCAGTTCCTAAGGTCTACAAGCCCAGACAACCTGCGAAAGGGAGGACTCGTCGGTGCGGCGACAATTCTCTCGGTCTTTCAACGATTATTGTTGTTAAAATAGAGGCATACATTAAAATTCAATTGGGTAGAAATAGAGCATTCCAAGCCTCCCGCCCCGCTACCCCTGCACAGAGATATGAGCGGCAGCGGGCGGCCCAGAACTAGCTCGTTTGCTGAGCCACAAGGTGTATCAGGAGCCGCCGCAGCATCCGCTGGATCAGCCGCTGCCGTGGGGAGCAGCACAGGAAAGTCCGGGGTCCCGCAGGCCTCGGGGAGCAGCTCGTCGGGATGCTCGAATTTAAAGCTGACCAGTACGTTTATTTGATTTATTTTGTAGTCGATAAGTAGCTTTTTCACATTTAAACCTCAAATGTTATGTATGTATTAATATTCGATTTAAAATCCTGTTTGAAGGCAAGGCTAGCCAAGAAGCTAGCTGTTACCTAGCTAGGCTAACGTCAACTACAGTAACTAACGTTACAGCTAACGTTTGCAGGGTTTATAGCAAGAGTTATGTCTTGTAAGGTCTAAACCAGTTGTTTTGTGTGGTAGCTAAATTATTTTAGATACATATTATTTTATTTAGTAGCAAAGTTGCCTGACTTTGCGCGCTTGGTTTGCTACACCAAGCAAGAAGAAAGGTTAGCTAGCTGGCTACTCGGCTGGTATCCATTCAGATAGATGGCTAGGTAACTACAGTAAAAAGGGTGTGTGGAAAGAGGTGATATAGCTAGCCAGCTACAAGTGAACCACTGTCTGCCAGTAACGTATGCTGTACTGACCAAATTGGTATCTAGCTAACTACACATAGTAATGTGTAATGTAACTCTATTCGTTGGTTGTATATGTACGAAGGTTAACGATGACTGATGACAAGGTTACATACAGCTAAGCTATGACTCAAAGTTCTAATTGCATGATAAGGCGCAATGCTAACGTCTGGAGGTAGATACTCGATAAAAAAATTCATTTGAATGCCTTCTTGATAGGACATTGATTGTTGGTATTTTGATAGGTTAAAACAAGACATCTACAGTGTTTATCTCAGAGGTTTGATTGGGTGTTTTTTTCGCATGGTAGAAAAAGGTGTGTGAGGGAGCGAGCGATATGAGTCCACATGGGGTCATTCTCAGTGCTTTGGGTATCTCTACCAGTTTACAATTGAGTTCTACTCCACACCTTATGTCCCTGTCCAGACAACACACACACACACAACTCAGTGACCTAGGTCACCATGCAGTGGGTAGTGTGTGAGTAGGGTTCAGGTGTAACGGATATGACCAACAGGCCTATTGGATGTCTATTATCCTACAGGCCAACTATCGTTCACCGAAATTGATATCATTCGAGTAAAACACACGGGTGGTGCCGGCCCTGTGGGCTTGTTGACTTTTTTCCATAAAGCAAAGCCCTTAGCCCTGGTGTTATCTCTGAGTATTGATGTTAACATGGGCCCGTTATGACTTCACTGGTAACCTCTGTCAGACAGGCAGGTTCAGTGGTTATACAGGCCTAGTCTAGGTGGTAGGCCTAAGCCTACTTCTAGTCTGGAGGACAACATGACCCTGCTAGTCTCTGTTTTGGTCCCATGATGAGTTATAGTTGACCCTTCAACCTGTAAGACAGAAGCCCCTGAGGACAGAAAAGGTTAGGACAAGTCAGGTGGGTTATCATTATGACCTGGATACAGGTGCACCAAAGTTCAAAGCTCTCATACACAAATTAAATATATTACATTTTCAAAGCATAGCTTTGAGCATCCTTTGCTTGTCATCTAGGCTACTTTCTGTTGGGTTGATATAAACCACAACTAGTGGTTTACCTGATTTATGTGAGGTTTCTGGGCTGCTTTTCACAAATAATTGGAGTATTGATCTTAAATTAGTTTTGGGGATGAGTCAACAATCCTAGATCACTGACACTCATTTGATTTCCACTAATGATGTCACTTCCCTCCCCTCTTTTCCCTTTCTCTTGTTTCCCAGGAGACAGCGGAAAGGTGACGACAGTGGTCGCCACGCCCGGCCAGGGCCCAGACCGCCCCCAGGAGGTGTCGTACACAGACATCAAGGTGATCGGTAACGGTTCGTTTGGTGTGGTTTACCAGGCACGACTCATTGACAGCCAGGAGATGGTGGCCATTAAGAAGGTCCTGCAGGACAAGAGGTTCAAGGTAGGGGTCGTGTCCTACAGGGTAGAGTTCTTCTTCTTCCACAAGTTAGACTGATGGATTATTCTCCCCTGCAGAACCGAGAACTCCAGATCATGAGGAAGCTAGATCACTGCAACATCGTCAGGCTACGCTACTTCTTCTATTCCAGTGGTGAAAAGGTACGTCTCTCGTTTTCACCACAGCGCCCCAAGCCTTTCTCAGAAGCCTCACTAGTCTTCACCATGGTCCTTCACTGCTGCCCCTCTCTCCTCCATAGAAGGATGAGGTATACCTTAACCTGGTGCTGGACTTCGTCCCAGAGACTGTGTACAGAGTGGCCCGCCACTTCAACAAGGCCAAGAGCATCATTCCTATTATTTACGTCAAGGTAAGACTCACATGCATATCGTTTTTTTACCTCCCTGCCCCACCTTTCTGTGGACCTTCCTATCTCTTCATTCACTTTCAGAGAATACATCTCTGATCTATAGGACTTATCTCTCCCCTCTCCCCCCCAGGTGTACATGTACCAGCTCTTCCGTAGCCTGGCCTACATCCACTCCCAGGGCGTGTGTCACCGAGATATCAAGCCCCAGAACCTGCTAGTGGATCCAGAGACAGCCATTCTCAAGCTCTGTGACTTTGGCAGGTACAGACACAGACCCCCTTTGACAGTACAGCCTTTCTCAGGCTTAACAGGACTGGAAGCATCCACATCTCAAATATACACTGAAATGGTTGTGAGTGGAATTCCAGAGATGTAGGTGACAGCTAGCGGGGACATGAATAACTGAGATGGGTGATTTCATGTGAGAGTATATCAGTAAGAGGCAGGGGGTTTTCAGCTCCACCTCCATGACCCTCCCCCCCCATTTTTTTTTTTTACCCACAGTGCCAAGCAGCTGATCCGTGGGGAGCCTAATGTGTCATACATCTGCTCGCGGTACTACCGCGCCCCGGAGCTCATCTTCGGGGCCACTGACTACACGGCCAACATAGACATCTGGTCGGCAGGCTGCGTGCTGGCAGAGCTGCTGCTGGGACAGCCCATCTTCCCCGGAGACAGCGGTGTGGACCAGCTAGTGGAGATCATCAAGGTAGGTGGCAGAGCGATTAGATGTGTGTATATGGAGGGGGGTTAGCGATATGTGTGTTTGTCTATTGGGCTCCACCCACACACCAGCCTGCCTCCTCCCGTCCCTCAGGTTCTGGGGACCCCGACCAGAGAGCAGATCCGAGAGATGAACCCCAACTACACAGAGTTCAAGTTCCCCCAGATCAAGGCCCACCCCTGGACCAAGGTACCTGGCCTCTCCCCCAGGAGACAAGGCAGCATCTCCTCTCTGCTGCCGTCAGCCTAGACAGATTTGGGATTAGGAATGTAAACTTGCCAAGACTGTTGTTTCAGTGTGTAATCACTTAAAAAAAAAAAGAAAACTCGCCCATATCCGTTTTTCCTCCATATCTTCCTCCTTCTAATCCTTGCTTTAATTTGTACCCACGATGCCCTCTCTCATTCGTTCACTGCCTCCACCCCAGGTGTTTAAGCCTCGCACCCCTCCCGAGGCCATCGCCCTGTGCTCCCGCCTGCTGGAGTACACCCCCGCCACGCGCTTCTCCCCCCTCGAAGCCTGCGCGCACACCTTCTTTGATGAACTCCGCCAGCCCAACGCCCGTCTGCCCAGCGGGCGAGACCTGCCCCTGCTCTTCAACTTCAGCACCACCGGTATGTCCTCCTGAGGTCGTTACCTCACACACACACACACGCACGTTTACACACGCACACACACACACACTGTCACGATGGTGCTTTAACCGCTCTTTGTGTTTCTGTCCGTCTCCTTCCAGAGCTGTCCATCCAGCCCCAGCTCAACTCCACCCTCATCCCTCCTCACGTCCGCGTTCAGACCTCCTCCTCCTCTCACGGTAGGATGGCACGCTCCACAGCACCATCACAGTAGTCCTGCTTTCCCCAAAGAAAAGGAAATGCCGCTAAGTCGTATTGCCGCTAGACACGATTAAAAACACTCCAACAATGTGCCACCATACTTGATTTAGGGTTAATTAAGTGCACAAGATTTGATGATGATAATTAGTGCTGTCAGTTAAACGCGTTATTAATTTTTTTATCGCAAGATTAACTTTCTTTTTGGCCTATCAAACTTTGTAGTTTTTTTCACATGCTGTTGCAACGACTACTGACGTTAGAAAAACTACAACACCAAACCGGATCTAGCTAGACTGGAAACAAAACAGGCACGCCACACACACTCTTTAGCCGGCTTGCGAGCCGGCTAAAGAGCCTCGTCAAAGCCAGGCAATGTTGCAATGTTGTTTTCAATTTAAAAAAAAACATTTTCACTAACTAAGCAATCGAATCCACTTTTCAATGTTGAAAAAATAATGGGACAAAAAGAAATCAAGGGACATTTAAAATAGATAAAAATTTGCGATTAATCGTTTGACAGCACTAATGATAATTAAAAAGGCATTTAAAAAAAAGAAGTATGCATCCTACAGTTTCAAAGTCCCCCAGCAGGGGGTGGTGTTGGAACCACCACCACAGTAGCTCAGTCCCAGATTGGCATGGCTGTCGTAGTTACAATGGTAACACATGGTGGAAATTGCATGTACAGTATCAAAATGATTACTAGTATATCTCAAGTAGGATAAATAGTTATTTTTAAACAAGTAGAGGATTCAATGGTATTTATGTACTCTGTTTTTATGACCATCTGGTTTCTTCTCCCTCCCCTCTCTCTCCCTTGTGTCTCCTCCATAGATGGGATTGGTTCTGATGGCTCGTCTCAACATAGCTCTGTACCCGGCTCCCTCAACAGCACCTGAACCATCCTCAACCTCAGCTCACCTGCCAGCCCCCAACCCTGCGTGCACACACACTCACACACACACACACACACACTCACACACACTCACACACATACTACATCCTGGACAGCTTTCTCCATGCTGCTTGTTATCTCCCATTGGTTAGAGCCATTCCTTTTTGTACTGTACATATACACACCTGGGAACTTTTGTTAACGTTCAACTCAAACAAAACTAGTGCTCTGAGAGACATGGAGACACCCTCACAGTGTTATTTCATGCCCTATTTTGACCCATTAGCTCAGTTCTGTGTGTGTGGTTAGAACCCTGATGCTGCTGCTGATTGGTTAAAGGTCCTGTTGGAGGGGCAGGTCCTCTGGATAGTAACTTTTTTTTTTTTTTCAACAATACTTTTTTGTTGAATTTGTTTTCTTTTAACTGGAGTTTATTTATTGGAGACAGATGACCACATGAGCAGCTCATGGCCCCTATACCACATAATGTCAGAGAGAAAAGCTCTCTCACCTCCAGGGCTCTCACTTAGAGTATTTTCAACACATACCTCCCTTCAACCATACCTGGGGTTGACCTCCATTCTGATACGACAGGACTGGTGGAAGGCAGCAGAATTGTGTCGGGGTGTGACATTTCCCTTATCGGGTCAGAGGTCAACTCCCAATGAGAGGAGGGAGGTTTTGTGATTTCAGACGAGGCTGTAGTGTTTTTTCTTCTTCTGGCTAGTCAGAAACCATGAATGGCCCCACCTTGACAGGGCATTTTAGAAGCTAATTGTTTAGTTGTGGAAACACATACTCGGGCCTGGGCGCTATATGGACGTGGAGAGAAACGGTAGTGTTTTTTATACGTTTTATTAAATTACCATGAAAACTGATGACAACAGCTGCTTTTTTTCCTCCTTTTTTTGCATACTTAATGTAAATGTATTTATTATTTTAAATAGGTTTTCAGAGTGCCACTATTCACTCTGAAAAGGTTGGGGAGGGAGGTGGAAGTGATCGATTTACTAGCTATATTTGTTAACCATTTTCCATCGGTGGGAGATGTCTCTAAGGAAGTCTTAATATTGGTTGCAAGAAGGATTTCCATAGAATTAAGACACACAAACACACACACGCACCCATGTGCTGGATTGAGACAGCAGCTGTAAAGGATTTATCAACTGTGGTACAGCCGTCTATATAAAGAAAGTATCTATATAGGCTTTCAGCAGCCATTTTGACTAGAGTATTAACTATGGAATAACTGACTCCTGCTTGAACAGGACACATCTCTGTGCCCTTCAGTTCTGTGAAATAGGGTTTGTAAGTGTGTGTGTGTGAATGTGAGTTTGTAACCATGTCTACTCTTGTTGCCAGTGTCGTAGGGAGGATTCAGAGTTTCTTTAATCCTGACATCGTGTAGCTACTTCACGTGAGACGATGTGGGAAGGTTGAGGGGTAAAGCATGGCTGGGGTTTGGTGTCCGACAATAGTGTGTGTGATGTCCTTGTAAGCTGTACCCTTCAATCCAGACCGCACAGTTTAAAAGCCAGTGTTGTAGATTTAGATCAGTTGTCAGTACTGACCACTTGAAAGCTTCTAGTGCAAGCCTTTTCTATTGTGAAACCCTGCCCTCTCGTCTTACAATGTGATCAACAACTCTGTATAATAACTTTGTTTTACAGAACACTGTACTGTAGGTATGTTTTATTAAGCTTCCCTGGTGTCCCCTGTAAGGTGGGGTTTGGGCATTAGCACCAGTTATAAACCTGAAAAGATTTAACTCTTGCCCATGTGGCACCTCGGGAAAGAAAATACATTTAGCATACCTTATGTTGACATCCTTTGATTTCAGAAGCCATTAGTTGTTTTCCCCTAATGTATCGTACTCTTGTTGCACATGTGTAAATATCTCACATTTGTGTTTATTTTTGATTCCAATGTTTGTTGGATTGACCCCTCATGGGATGTGAGCTGGTCACCACGGCCCAGGTTCATTTTCCATTCCTCTGTTTGTAAATACTCGATTTTTTTCTTTCATGTCCTGATCCAAGATGTACAGAAATTAAATTGATGCTTTTCACCTCAACCTGACCCTTCCCCTCCTCCCTGGTCATGTTCTCCCAATGTGCTGGATCTCTCTCCTCTGCCGCTTGTTCTAGATCCCCAGACTGTGGTAGTGGGCATTTGTCTGTCAGACAAGTTGGGAGAGCTGAAATAGTGCAGATAAGTTAAATAAACCAGGAGGAGGGAGAGACAGAACACCCATCTGTCTGTGTGTATGATATGGGCTCATTTAATAAAGTGATGAAACAGATGGTTTGAGGATTTTACTGACGTCAGGATGAGTGGGCATACTAGTCAATTATTCACAGGGAGAAGGTCAGCCAATTCAACTGTTACACACTGAAGTATTGGTCAAAACACAAACTTTATTGAATGAGAAACATCACAAAATCCCAACAATAATTCAGAGTTGCAAAAAATGTACAAGATTAATGGCATGTAGGGAGTCTTAAAGAGCATATGAATTCGGCTCGCAGATCACACTGAGCACCAAGCCAACCATGATCACCTGAGGAGTAACAGAACAGTCAGATAATAACAATGAATGAAGCAGATCTAAGTCAATGTATATCCTACCTCCAAAGTTCATCATTAAACACGATTTGCTGTCATCCAAAGCGTGCAAGTGAATGTAGTCAAACTTGGACCCATCGCTCCAGAACCACGAATCGCTCTGAAGAAAATAAAGCATGGATGCAAGCACTGATGCCTATAGACTAATACATCCACCCTTGCTTACATCATAAACATTGGTCCCGCCAATCCAAGTCCAGGTGAAAGCTCCAGTCTTTCTCTTGACCATTTCCTGGAGGATGTTGTTCTGCTTCAAGGAGTGCACAGAGGCAAGGTTTGCACCCAAGCGCAAGCAGTACAACTGTAGAAATAAATTATTCATTTTCTCAAAGAGCAAAATTCTACCCAACTGAACAAAGTGTGCCACAAGCTTCCAACAGGCAAATTGAATATGACCCATAATTAGTATCAATGTGTACAATTATGCACAAATACCAACTGCCCCTCTGCTCAGTTACCTCAGCATCAACCCAGTTACTTGGATAGGACAGATACAGGTAGCAGCTTTTCCCACATTTGGACCATCCTGGAGGACATCTACTCACTGCTTCTCTTCTGGGGAGTGCGTGTTGTTTTTTGTCCTTACCCACATGTCCTTGAAAATATGGAGGATGGGAAGAGAGCAAGATCAGTGGTAAGGGTAGTTTTTTTATATCTAGTTTAAATTTCACATATATATTCACTTACATTCATCAAGCCGTTTGCCACCCAGCAATGAAAAAAATATTTTTTAAACCAAAAGTATTAGGCCTAATCATCATTTAGCTTGACATGCACCCAGCGTTTAAACCACCCAGCAGAGAAATTGTCATTGACAATGTGATTATTTCAAATCAGAAAGCAACCTGATCTAATAAAAAAGGTATTCTGGATTTAAATTTATAGTCGGGCATTATCCCTTACTTACATTTACATTTATTCATTTAGCAGACGCTTTTATCCAAAGCGACTTCCAAGAGAGAGCTTTACAAAGTGCATAGGTCACTGCTCATAACAACAAGATAGTCAAAAAACATCGCGAGTAGCCAAAACATGAAGCACACATTGTGAACAACCAAAGTAAGTGCCAAAGGGAAGAACCATAAGAGCATGTAGTTAAACAAGTCACAACCAAACAACATGAACAGCTATAAGTGCAAGTGTACCTGTGGAAAAAAGCAAGCAACAGTAATAAAACAATATATCACAGCGAGAACCAAAAATTTAAATCAGTTACCATTAACCACAAGAGCAACTCTCTAAGCAAGAGTCATTGTGATCCTTGAGGAAACTAACATCGGATCAAGCGAACCGTTCCTAAGTACCGTTGTACTCCCATACTTAAGAGACACATCGTTCTAGTCTAGTTGCTACAGAAGTATATTTTGATTCAGGTGAAGAAAATGTTTTCACATTTTGTGTTGTGCATCTCACCTGTTGCCACAGTCACGGAAAAAGCGGCACAGAGAAGCAAAGGAATGGTCCACATCGCTAAGTTGTTGGAATCCAATAGGTATAAAAACGATTCTTTCTAAGTCTGTCAGAACTCTTGCAAACAAAACCTATTTTAACTGTCAAACCATCGCAGTTTAAGAGATAGGGTCTATGCGCACTAATGTGCACTAATGGATACCAGCTGATGGTCATGGCTGCATTACAGAGAGCGCCAATTACACTCAGAACAAACACTGCTGATGCAGACACTAGTGAGCCTTGTGTTGAAAAACGTTCTCACAAAGTAACATACATTTTCCAATTTGATTAACTGAAGTTCGGGAGGAAGATATAGCGCACCAAGACTCCTCCTTTACTCCAATCAACTCATACGCATCAGCCCAGTTAAAGCACAGAGGAATGCGACCGAACTCCCCGTTTTCAATTACGAGTTCTTTATAAAGTGTCTTCCATTCCTCTGGTCCTTGTGCTAGCATGTTATTGACACCCTCCCACCCTTCCATTTCTTCTCTGCTTCTCCCTGTCGTCTATCCCGGCTTCCCGGGGGATCTGCTTGAGCTGCTGCTTGGCCGTGACCCACGAGGACTCTCTGCCACACCCCTGCTTCATGCATCATTTATTCAATCGCTGGTGTGTTACTGAACTCGTGAACTCAGCGTTAGATGTTATTTCTCATACTTACTTTACCAGTTTCCCAAGGTGTGAGAGGAGGGCTTTTTGCTGGACAAGGCAATAAGAGGATTAGATAAGAATCCCACCCTCCAAGTAAAACACAAAGGCTACGATCACTATTGTCAGGTTTGAAGCATTATCTCTGTGAGAAGAAAGATAACAGTACATGTTACTCTGAGTGTGGAACCTTTTGTTACCAGCTATCATGGACTTTCCCGATGGTCTCCTATCCAGTGGTCACACCCATTTTTAACATTGTTACACGGGGTTCTATTTAGAATGCATCTGTTTATAATTCTAGAAATCTGAGAGTTTCACCGACATCTCACTCACTGACGGCATTACGAGCACTGTGCACTAGTCTCTAATAATTACAGAAAAAACAAATCTACCATAAAAAACAAGGCCCAACCAGAAAACAAACATGTATGTGATCAAATGCATTCAGGTATGTGACCATAGACGGTCACAATAACTGAACAACCAAAATGTGTTTGGTTCTGTAAAGGAGTTTCGTTGTGGGGGAAGACATCGGCTCCTTTCCCAGTTACCAATGGGGTTAAACAAGGTGGAATATTGTCGCCTGTTCTTTTTAATTTGTATATGGATGATCTTTGTAGGACATTAGAAGTGTGTAAGACTGGCTGTATGGTGGGTATAGGTGTATTAATCATCTGATGTATGCAGCTGATTTAGTTGTTATGTCTCCATATAGTGCTGGCCTACAGCAACTGCTTAGAGTCTGCTCAAACTATGGACTACAGTATGACATCAAATTCAATGTAAAAACGAGTGTTGTAATGATTGCCAGAAATAAGGAAGACAGGAAGCTATGCTTTCCCTCTTTTTACTTGTCAGGGCAAGAGCTAAATGTAGTTGCTAAAGCAAAATACCTGGGCCACATCATTATGGATGATTTTTGTGAAGACAATGACATACAGCGCCAGTGCTGTAAATTATATGGACAAGCAAATATGATGACATGCAAATTTCATGTGTACTGAAGAAGTTAAAACATCTATTTTTAGAGCATACTGTACTCCACTGTATGCAGCTCACCTATGGTGCAGCTACAGCAAAGCAAAGATACATTAGATAAAAGTGGCATACAATGATGCAGTTAGAATCCTGCTACAGTGTCCAAGATGGACCAGTGCTAGCCATTTGTCTGTGACGAGTAATGTTCCCACCTTCCATGCTGTGCTGAGGAATTTTAAGTACAGATTCATGTGCCGATTAACAGAGTTAAAGAATACAATTTTAACTGCCTTAACCAACCCTGCACTTAGTGATACCAGATATACCTCCCAACCCTGGAAACACTGGAACACACATCTGTACCTGTTTTAATTATTGTGCATAGCTATATGTATGTTTGTATGTATGCATGTATGTAAGTATGTATGTATGTTTTGTACATTCCCTTTATGTAATATGTGGTAGTCAGTATGTCTCTATGTATTTATGTTTGTGTGTACTCCTCTTGTAATATGTTATGTGTACTTTTCTATCTGGACCTTGAGTCAAATAAAAGTGCAAATAAAGTTATATATGTATATATATATATATATATTATAAATATGGACGTGAGCAAACAGGTGGAAGTTATCAGTGTGGTGGTAGCGCTCTGAACACAAAATAAGCTCTGACTGAATCATCTGTTGGTTTCAACACTTTATTGAATGAGAAACAATTTTAAACAATACAAAATAAAAGAATCACCTACCAATCAATCTTCTAATCAATCAACATTTTAAGAAAAGGTCCACAGAAAAAACAGGTTTTTGCTCATTTATATTCTAATGAGTACAATGAATTACACAACTATAGTATCCACTCTATGGTTATAACAAACATGATTTAGAATTGATTAATAATTGAGGATGATTAAAGAAAAATATATCAGGCTCCATATAGTGCTGCAGCTTTGCAAGCTGGTCTACCTTCATTTGGCGCAGATAAAGCCAAGCTTTTTCTCGCAATATAGATCATTCCATTTCTTTGTACCTGAGAAAAAATATAACCAGTAATCATTGTATATGTGTCTGTCTTTGGGAGAATTGTGTGATTTGTGTGACAATGTTATTTACCGCTATAGTTGATATGGATACATGGCTCCCGTCGACCGTGATTGTTGGGCTCCCTAGTGGCCCAGTATTGGAAGTTAAACATGGATCCATCGCTCCACAACCACAGTCGGTTCTTTGGGAGATTAACAGACATTTGAATGTCAAGAACAGGCTGTCGGAATCAAACATGAACATTGTGATGCCTGTGACCCATCCTTACATCCTATCCTTCTTACCCTAACAGCATCTGTCCCCCCAATCCAAGTCCACGGGTAGCTACGAGTCCTGCTTAGGACCAATCTCTGGAGGAATCTTTGTTCCCCCAAGCTGTGCACGGAGGCAAGATTCCCTTTTAACTGCAAACAGTACCGCTACAGGAGAAAGACAATGTTCTTAGAACTTTCATACGTTTTCTATTAAAACATTCTATCCTACTGAACTGTGCTACAGGAAAACAGGAAATTCCAATAATATTTATAATTATCTGGGATTATTCAGAATGTAATATTGTTAATTGTTGTTGTTTTTTTGTTACTGTTCTAGCAGCATAGTTACCTCTGCATCAACCCATTGTTTTGGTCGGGACACATACAGGTAATTGCGTCTCCCGTATCTGGCCCATCCTGAGGGTAGCTTTTTAGGACATCTTTGCGCCTCGGCCATTTCCTCTTCCTCCCCGGGCCCTTCCAACTCGTCACTCATCAGCTCCTCCTCTGTATCGAGGAGAGACGGTGGGTTTCCATCCTCATCCATTTGTCCTGGAAAGGTAGTGTTACACAGCACAGTTTTTCATGGAGTTTATTCAAACAAGGAGATTGAGAGCTGCACAAGGGCAGCCACACATCTCACGTGGCCTAAACTGTAACCTTGGCTGTTACACCCATGAAGGACACATCCCAGGTTCATCATCTTACCCAGAGGAAGGTCCTGCTGCTGCACTTCAGCAGACTCCAGTGTGGGCTCTGTTGAGGGGACAGGTGTGTCATGAGCAGGGACATCAGGTTAAAACTAGGATTGTTGCTCCTGTGCATATTCAGAATGTGTTTTGATGTGTGTATGTCTGTTTGGAGTGTATCTCACCTATTGCACCACTCAAGACGAAGGCAGCACATAGAAGAAAAGGAATGGTCAACTTCGCCATGGTGATGATGGAATCCTGTAAAGAGACAGACAGCACAAAAGATTCATTCTAGGGTCATTGCTATCAGAATTCAATCCAACCAAATTCAACATGTTGATCCAGCTGAGAGTGGTAGCCTCAGTACCTGTTGAAGTGGGAATTGGATGTGTCAACAAGCTTCTGTTCCAATACAGAGAGAGTTCCCAATATATACTTTCATGACAAGGAAATACATTAACAAGGAATTCTTTTGTGCAAATGGTAGATTAAAAAGTAGATAGTAGATTGCTTTGTGAAATCCAACACCCGGAACATTGAAGAATGATTTCCTTGATTGACCTGCTGTCCCAGGTATCTTTGTGTCTCAGTAGTGTCACTTCTTCCCTGTCTTTATCTCTGGGTTGATCAAGGGACAGTTTGACATGCAAAAAGAAATGCTCCTTGAATGTGGCTGAATGATCCACCGGGTATCTTCTCATCGCTCATCAACATCACTTCCTCCTCTTTCTGGGGTTTGATCTAGGGTCCTTTTGCACCACACACACAACTGACTACCGTTCTAATGATTGGTGAATAATAATGAGCATTGCTTTATCTGCTGAATGCAAAGGCACAGGTGATTTAGTGTGGAGATAATTGAATAAATTCAACTGGCTTACACAGAGAAGTATTGATTAGGCAGAAAGTAATTTCAATAACAGACCTCATGATTTAAATATAATAGATAACAAGTTTACTATTATCTGTGCATTTCATACTGAAGCATATAAATATCAATTATGGACTAGATTTTGATCATGAACACATACATGTTAATTAGTTGCAAGATTATTTTATAGGCTGCTCAAGGAATCATTGGAGGAGAGGTTCCAGAACCATTTAAATGTCAGGTATAATATTTTTACAAGGTTAGATGTCCTCCTTTGTCAGAGAGACATGGATAAACAGTCAATGGTTAGTTTCTATATTCAAGAAATAGGACAAAGCATAACAAAAACAGATTTAATATGTGGTTAATTGTCAAGAATGCAAGTGCGGACCCAAATGCAGACTCATCTGATGCTCAACATATGCGTCTTTCCTTCTTTTATTGTAAGTAGAAAATATTAGGGATGGGACGTCTGGCACTGACGCATCGATGCTTGTGTCGCAAAACCAATACGCACAGTTTCGAAAAAGTGGTTTGGAGCTTGTGTCAAATTACGATGCCACGTGATTGATGACGTTCAATGCTTCAGACGTCACAAACTGGTTCAAAGTTGGTATGATCTACCCAAATCAATTGTAGATATCTAGGCGATTTCTTTAAGATTGCAAGGGAAGCATAGCTTCCCCTAAAATGTCAAAACATTTATGGTCAAATATTTACTATTGCAGGGCCGGCCCAAGGCATAAGTGAACTAATCGGCTGCTTAGGGCCCCCGTGGCCACCAGAGGGCCCCCAAGAGCACATGAAATTACTTCAGAGATCAATTCTGCTTAAGGCCCCATAAAGGCTTGGGCCGGCCCTGTCACAAACTACCATAGCCATACGGTTAACGTGGCTATGGTGTGTATCAAATCATTGTTCATCATTGTTTAATGCATTAGGCTAAATGTTGTAGCCTATGTAGGCTATTTAAGTAGATTTTCTATAAATGTAGCCTACATATTGAACTGATGAGAATAAGAAAATGAGAATGTCCGTTGTAAATCATAGTTTTCCCGTCGGGTCAGTGTTACAGGAACGTCTGGTTAAGCAACAACTCGGTCTAAGCCTGAGAATTATCCTGCCCCGGACCAGGCTAGTTTCGAAGCAGAAGTTACCATAGTAACTCAGTTCGAACTTCGTTGAGCTAGCTTTATGGAACCGAATGAACTAGAAATGAGTCTGACTAACTGACATAAGTCTGGCTTATTCGGTAAACTCGCTTTATGGAACAGTTCTCTGGTCTAGAACCTCCCCTAGCTGCATTGCAAATTAAGACAAGAGCCTTTTCAGAAAGTAGACCTACTTGATTGGAAATAATAGCTGTGTACACATTTATATTAAAATTATAAACAAAACAACAAGAGAAATTGAATGTGGACAAAGCTGCCCTCCTAAATGCATTCACTCTTATCTCAAACTAGCATAACCACATATGTGTCCTACACATACATATATAATTTTAAGTAAATTGGAGTCGTGGTTCATAAGAGATATTTGTTGTTGTTTTTGTAAATGTTCACCGTACATAACGGACTGTATGGGTTACCAATGGCTGTTCTGTTCTTCAGAAATAAGGCATGTATAGCAAGTTTTAGACATTTTAGACTGATGGGGTGGAAATGCCATCACTTTGAAAATTGACAATTGGAGCATGGCCTGTAGCGCCACCTATTGTCTCACGTAGTCCATGTTTGGTATGGTAGTTACTAATGGTCTGCAGTTTCAAAATGCCAAATTTCACAACTTTTTACAGTACTGGTCTAGGCGCTGCCATTGACTCCCATTGCACTAGAATAATACCACCAATAACAACCGACCGGAGGAACCCTAAATACCTTCAAAAACAATAGGTTTCCTCCTACCGGAGGAACCCTAATAATAATAATACTAACAATAACAATAGGTTCCCTCCTGACGGAGGAACCCTTATAACAATAGGGTCCTCCTACCGGAAGGTAAAGTAAACATGTCCAGAAAGGAGCCAAATGTTGCACCAAGAACATATTTATTATTTGGAAAGTAGACACTGGTTACATAATGTCAGCACTGAGTTACAACATGTGTCACATTGTTTCTGTGAAATGAACAGAACTGAAAGGGGTCATTCCCTCTGAGGGGATGTATGCTGGCAAAATACAATTCAGAATTGAATTGTATTTAAACCACCCCCTGAAGCCTAATTGCCCCCCATAAACAGCTGAGAAATATGTCTACATCCATTTCTTCCCTATTCATCCCCTTTGATATCAAAAAAATAATTGTTGTGTGTATTCATTGTGTGTGTAGCATGTCCTTAACAACTCAAAAACAAACGTACAAGGAATTGTATGATTTCACACACATTTGAGTGTCCTGAATGGGGAAGCCATTACATTTAGTCATTTAGCAGACACTCTTATCCAGAGCGACACATAGCAGAGCAGTACATAAGTGTTTGCTTTCTAATGTTAATGTATTAATGCTGATGCTGCTCTCTCTGTTATCTTTCTGTGATAAAAAACAGTAAAGAAGAACACTATGACACTATGCCCTGCTCTTGTTATCAGGAGTGTGTCCTTATTGTTGACCCACAATCACTAGACATTGACTAGTATTAAAGCTTCAACAATAGTGAGATAACATGATAGGTCTTATCGAGATCGAAGATGTTCTGGACAGATACAGCAATTCATTATAAGGCCATGAGTTTACAAGGCCAACTTGGAGCGTCCTTGAGACAGGTGAGATAGCTATTACCCAATGAGTTTAATTATGAAAGACATCTTTGCTGTGTGCTGTCCTGTATTCAATGGGATGATTTTGGAAGTTACCGTCTGGCACGTACCACTAGCCACTGTCACGTACCAGTGGAGGCGCTTCTACGGCTTTACTTGCCATTTTGTTTCCCGAGCCTTCTGCTTGAGTGATTTTCAGTTGTCATTAATAAACTTTCCGTTCTGCACTCCGCATTTCGGTCCTCCTTGTAGCTAGGCATGATTAAGATGTATATCTGAATTCCTTATCTTGGATGTAAACTGTAGAGTACATTTTCAGTGTTGTACAACATTCAGGTGTTCAGAGTACATGGTTTATTGTTTAGGAGCTTTAGAAAAGAAGACTAGGGAATACATTTGTACTCTGAATACATTTATTTCAATAACACACCATTATCTTTTAGTTAACTTCCATTAGTCAAACTTAGCTGTCTTTATTACACATGAGGAATTATAGGATCAGCCTAAGGATGCAGGACATGAAAGGGATCTGATCAGTGGGATTTTACAGGTGGTTAAAACATCAGAGTCTCGCAGGGGCAGGCCTTGGCATGTGGCACCGGCTTGCAGCGGTCAATGACTGCTCGGACCTCGCTCGTCTGCGCGCCGTCGTACTTGCCAGAGATGTACGTCTTACGGGTCCCTCCATTCCTGTAGGTGCGGCTGAGAAGGGCTGTGTAGGGGACGTTGGCGGTCATCTTGTGACCTTCCATGCGGACCATGCAGAAGTGGTTGGGGGGGACCTTCAGCTCCACGGACACGGTGTGTTTCTGCTCGTTCATTATGGTGGTGCCCTTGGAGGACTGGAAGGTCTTCTCTCTGCTGAGCTCCAAGCCGACCCCAATGTTGATGATGGGGATCTTGGTGGTGAAGCTCGTTTTGATGCCCACCTTGGTGGAGCGGCCGATGTTCCAGGATTCCTCCACCTTCGTGGTCTTTGAGATGGTTACCTTCTTGACCACAGTCTGGCACCCGTTGTTGGTTACCCGGGACCTGCGCATGGTTTCAGGTGGTTGTTTGAACATCTTTGCCTTGATGATGGCGTACACCACGTTGGAGATGGACTGGGTGTAGTAGTCTTTGTTGATGGCCAGGACCTCGTAGCTCTTGTACCAGTACTCACGTCCCTCCCAGGGCAGGAAGAAGGCCTGGTGCTTTGGTTCCACCTTACCCAGGCCGTACTTGTTCTTACCCACGTAGGTGCTCACCCAGGAGCAGGTCCTAACAGCATTTTTGGGCACGGAACCATAAGAGCCTCGTTTCCACTCCAGGAACTCAAAGTTGTCTTTGTTGACCAGCAGTTCAAAGTTACTGATCTTGTACTCTTTATCGCCATAGGGGTAGTGGCAGTAGGGGCCTTTACTAGGGGTGTAAAACCCAGACACACAGCCGTATTTGCAAACGTAGTCGATTCGTCTAACGTAGCTGTTGACGATACTCACAGCTCCGTTGGGGAGCCGGCCGTTCCATTTCAGCCACTGCAGGTTGACGTTGTCCCCGAACGAGGACAACATCTCGAGCTGTTGGTTGTCAAAGTCGGCAGGTGTCAGAGGGCCTTGGACAGGACCCTGACTTAGAGGAGGGGGGACACTGCCTTCCAGCTGTGGGTTCAACATCGGCACTGCAGACAGGGGTGGAACGGCAGAATACTTGTGAGGTGTCAGACACTGCTGTGGTCGCCAGTAGAAAACCAATTCACTATACAGAGATGGGTCGATTATTGTTTTCAAAACACTTAATCATCTTACCCAGAGGAAGGTCCTGCTGCTGCACTTCAGCAGACTCCAGTGTGGGCTCTGTTGAGGAGACATGTGTGTCATGAGTAGGGACATCAGGTTAAAACTAGGATTGTTGCTCCTGTGCATATTCAGAATGTGTTTTGATGTGTGTATGTGTGTTTGTATTGTATCTCACCTATTGCACCACTCAAGACGAAGGCAGCACATAGAAGAAAAAGAATGGTCAACTTCGCCATGGTGATGATGGAATCCTGTAAAGAGACAGACAGCACAAAAGATTCATTCTAGGGTCATTGCTATCAGAATTGAATCCAACATGTTGATCCAGTTGAGAGTCACAGCCTCAGTACATGTTGAAGTGGGAATTGGATGTGTCAACAAGGTTCTGTTCCAATACAGAGAGAGTTCCCAATATATACTTTCATGACAAGGAAATACATTAACAAGGAATTTTTTCGTGCAAAGGGTAATTTAAAAAGTAGATTGCTTTGTGAAATCCAACACCCGGAACGTTGAAGAATGATTTCCTTGATTGACCTGCTGTCCCAGGTATCTTTGTGTCTCAGTAGTGTCACTTCTTCCCTGTCTTTATCTCTGGGTTGATCAAGGGACAGTTTGACATGCAAAATAGAAATGCTCCTTGAAGTAATTTCAATAACAGACCTCATGATTTAAATATAATAGATAACAAGTTTACTATTATCTGTGCATTTCATACTGAAGCATATAAATATCAATTATGGACTAGATTTTGATCATAAACACATACATGTTAATTAGTTGCAAGATTATTTTATAGGCTGCTCAATGAATCATTGGAGGAGAGGTTCCAGAACCATTTAAATGTCAGGTATAATATTTTTACAAGGTTTAATGTCCTCCTTTGTCAGAGAGACATGGATAAACACTCAATGGTTAGTTTCTATATGCAAGAAATAGGACAAAGCATAAAAAACTGATTTAATACGTGGTTAATTGTCAGGAATGCAAGTGCGGACCCAAACGCCGACTCCTCCGATGCTCAAAATATGCGTCTTTCCGTCTTTTATTGGAAGTAGAAAAACTACAAAAAGCAGACCGTCAAAAGCATAACCAATGAACTCTAATGGACACTGTGGCATGTGAGAAAAACTAAGCACAGAACTAAGAATCCAAGCCACATAAAAAGCACAGAACAAACAAGGCACAGGTGAAAACAATATGTCCTAATGAGAATAGATTAACAGAACCAAAACCAAGAAAACACAGCGAGGGCCTCTGGTGGCCAACAAAGAGTCACAACCCTGACAGTTAATGGTACATATTTAATTGAGAGCTATCCAATTCATGGCTGTAAAATGAGCCTGTGGAAACTGTTCCTTGTATTGTTTTTGGAGATACTTCCTTGATATTAAGAAAAACATAAGAAAGGTGTGGTGTGTGAACGTGTGTGTTTGGAATGCATCTCACAAGTTGCACCACGCAGGACGAAGGCAGCCTAGTAATCAAGAGATGGTTGAACTAAAAACCTAAAGTTTTATTAAACCTTTAAAATAATAAAGTTTTACCATATCCATTTAAAATAATTACTTTTGAGTGGGTTTTCAGGGTTTTGAACCCAAAACCAATGTAGAGCCGAAACCAACAAAAGTTGTGTCACCCAGGAGCGTTGTTATACTTGGTGTGTGTATGGTATGATCTACCCATATCAATTGTAGATATCCTTTTCATCATAAACACAAATGGGAATTTGTTTTATTTTGAATCATCCGAAGAGGACTGCTAGAACCATTTTAATGTCAGAACATTTATACATGGCTCCATGTCCAACCAATTCACTTCATGGCTGTAAATGGAGACTGAAAATTGTCAAGACACTTCTTTGATTAACTAATATAAAGATCTAATCAAAACCTGAATCTTTAGTTCTGCCATGTGGCAGTCTTTTAGTTTGACGTTGTTGCTGTAGGAGGAATTCTGACAATATGTAGCCATAGAGTTCCCAATCAACAGAACCAGCAGAGATTATGATCGTGAGTTTCCTAGGGACGATTATGAATGTGTATAGTATCTGAGTGAACAAGGGGAAAGTTCTCAGTGTGGAGGTAGTTCCCTGTAGCCATCAAAACCTTTGTTGGTTTTGGCTCTTCATTGGTTTTGGGTTCAAAAATAATTATTTTAAATGGATATGGTAAAACTGTATTATTTTAAAGGTTTAATAAAACTTTAGGTTTTTAGTTCAACCATCTCTTGATTACTAGGCTGCCTTCGTCCTGCGTGGTGCAACTTGTGAGATGCATTCCAAACACACACGTTCACACACCACATCTTTTTTATGTTTTTCTTAATATCAAGGAAGTATCTCCCAAAACAATACAAGGATCAGTTTCCACGGGCTCATTTTACAGCCATGAATTGGATAGCTCTCAATTATATATGTACCCATTTCTACATACCATTATATTAACATTTACATTTAGTCATTTGGCAGACGCTTTTATCCAAAGCGACTTACAAGAAAGAGCTTTACAAAAAGTGCATAGGTCAATGATCATGAACAACCAAAACATTGCGGGTAGCCAAAACATGAAGCATACATTGTGAAAAGCATGTGGCAGTGGGTGGAACCAGAAGAGTATGTAGTTAAACAAATTACAAGTAAACAACGTGATCGTCGAAAGTGCTAGAGTGTAGCTGGAGGAAAGCAAACAACAATGATATAATTCACAACGAGTACAAGTAGTTAAATTAGTTACAACTAACCAACAAGTTCAACAAGTCCCTCAATAAGTGTCATTGTGTACCTGGAGGAAATAACCTAACATCGGATCCAACAAATCTTTCCTTAGTACCGTTGTACCATTGAACAAGTGCGTCATTAACCTTTTCTTGAAGGTGGGGAGACAGTCAGTATCTCTGATGGAAGTGGGGAGATGATTCCACCATTGGGGGGCCAGACAGGAGAAGAGCTTGGGTTGGGAGGGGGCGCTCTTGAGAGGTGGGGCCACCAGACGGTTGTCAGAAGAAGACCGTAGGTGGCGGGTGGGGGTGTAAGGCTGGACGAGAGACTGGATGTAGTCAGGTTCAGTCCCGTTGACCCCTCGGAAGGTCAGTACCAGTGTCTTGGTATGGCAATACCATTAAAATATATTATTATATAAATTTGTTTTTTTATGCTTTGTCCTATTTCTTGCATGTAGAAACTAACCATTGAGTGTTTATCCATGTCTCTCTGATAAAGGAGGACATCTAACCTTGTAAAAATATATCTAACTTTTAAATGGTTCTGGAGACCCCCTCCTCCAATGATTCCTTGAGCAGCCTATAAAATAACCTTGCAACTAATTAACATGCATGTGTTCATGATCAATCTAGTCCATAATTGATATTTATATGATTCAGTATGAAATGCACAGATAATAGGAAATGTGTTATCTATCATATTTAAATCATGAGGTCTGTTATTGAAATTACTTTCTGCCTAATCAATAGTTCTCTGTGTAAGCCAGTTGAATCTATTCAATTATCTAAATCACCTGTGCCTTTGCATTCAGCAGATAAAGCAATGCTCATTATTATTCACCAATCATTAGAACGGTAGTCAGTTGTGTGTGTGGTGCAAAAGGACCCTAGATCAAACCCCAGAAAGAGGAGGAAGTGATGTTGATGAGCGATGAGAAGATACCCGGTGGATCATTCAGCCACATTCAAGGAGCATTTCTTTTTGCATGTCAAACTGTCCCTTGATCAACCCAGAGATAAAGACAGGGAAGAAGTGACACTACTGAGACACAAAGATACCTGGGACAGCAGGTCAATCAAGGAAATCATTCTTCAATGTTCCGGGTGTTGGATTTCACAAAGCAATCTACTATCTACTTTTTAATCTACCATTTGCACAAAATAATTCCTTGTTAATGTATTTCCTTGTCATGAAAGTATATATTGGGAACTCTCTCTGTATTGGAACAGAAGCTTGTTGACACATCCAATTCCCACTTCAACAGGTACTGAGGCTACCACTCTCAGCTGGATCAACATGTTGAATTTGGTTGGATTGAATTCTGATAGCAATGACCCTAGAATGAATCTTTTGTGCTGTCTGTCTCTTTACAGGATTCCATCATCACCATGGCGAAGTTGACCATTCCTTTTCTTCTATGTGCTGCCTTCGTCTTGAGTGGTGCAATAGGTGAGATACACTCCAAACAGACATACACACATCAAAACACATTCTGAATATGCACAGGAGCAACAATCCTAGTTTTAACCTGATGTCCCTGCTCATGACACACCTGTCCCCTCAACAGAGCCCACACTGGAGTCTGCTGAAGTGCAGCAGCAGGACCTTCCTCTGGGTAAGATGATGAACCTGGGATGTGTCCTTCATGGGTGTAACAGCCAAGGTTAAAGTTTAGGCCACGTGAGATGTGTGGCTGCCCTTGTGCAGCTCTCAATCTCCTTGTTTGAATAAACTCCATGAAAAACTGTGCTGTGTAACACTACCTTTCCAGGACAAATGGATGAGGATGGAAACCCACCGTCTCTCCTCGATACAGAGGAGGAGCTGATGAGTGACGAGTTGGAAGGGCCCGGGGAGGAAGAGGAAATGGCCGAGGCGCAAAGATGTCCTAAAAAGCTACCCTCAGGATGGGCCAGATACGGGAGACGCAATTACCTGTATGTGTCCCGACCAAAACAATGGGTTGATGCAGAGGTAACTATGCTGCTAGAACAGTAACAAAAAAACAACAACAATTAACAATATTACATTCTGAATAATCCCAGATAATTATAAATATTATTGGAATTTCCTGTTTTCCTGTAGCACAGTTCAGTAGGATAGAATGTTTTGATAGAAAACGTATGAAAGTTCTAAGAACATTGTCTTTCTCCTGTAGCGGTACTGTTTGCAGTTAAAAGGGAATCTTGCCTCCGTGCACACCTTGGGGGAACAAAGATTCCTCCAGAGATTGGTCCTAAGCAGGACTCGTAGCTACCCGTGGACTTGGATTGGGGGGACAGATGCTGTTAGGGTAAGAAGGATAGGATGTAAGGATGGGTCACAGGCATCACAATGTTCATGTTTGATTCCGACAGCCTGTTCTTGACATTCAAATGTCTGTTAATCTCCCAAAGAACCGACTGTGGTTGTGGAGCGATGGATCCAGGTTTAACTTCCAATACTGGGCCACTAGGGAGCCCAACAATCACGGTCGACGGGAGCCATGTATCCATATCAACTATAGCGGTAAATAACATTGTCACACAAATCACACAATTCTCCCAAAGACAGACACATATACAATGATTACTGGTTATATTTTTTCTCAGGTACAAAGAAATGGAATGATCTATATTGCGAGAAAAAGCTTGGCTTTATCTGCGCCAAATGAAGGTAGACCAGCTTGCAAAGCTGCAGCACTATATGGAGCCTGATATATTTTTCTTTAATCATCCTCAATTATTAATCAATTCTAAATCATGTTTGTTATAACCATAGAGTGGATACTATAGTTGTGTAATTCATTGTACTCATTAGAATATAAATGAGCAAAAACCTGTTTTTTCTGTGGACCTTTTCTTAAAATGTTGATTGATTAGAAGATTGATTGGTAGGTGATTATTTTATTTTGTATTGTTTAAAATTGTTTCTCATTCAATAAAGTGTTGAAACCAACAGATGATTCAGTCAGAGCTTATTTTGTGTTCAGAGCGCTACCACCACACTGATAACTTCCACCTGTTTGCTCACGTCCATATTTATAATAGCCCATAAAGAAACTCCTTTACAGAACCAAACACATATTTGGTAGTTCAGTTATTGAGACTGTCTATGGTCATATATCTCAATGCATTTGATCACATACATGTTTGTCTTCTGGTTTGGCCTTGTTTTTTTATGGTAGATTTGTATTTTCTGTAATTATTAGAGTCTAGTGCACAGTGCCGTGATGCAGTCAGTGATTAAGATGTTGGTGAGGCACACACACATATTACAGGAACTATAGATGGGAAACAGTGCCCGTAATGCCGTCAGTGAGTGAGATGTCGTTGAAACACACAGATTTCTGGAATTATAAACAGATAGTGCGCCCTAAATAATATCCACAGACAACTGACACTAGGACATCGTTGATGCAGATACAGAACAGAAATGAAGGGGTGCATTGCATTTACATCGAATGGAAAACAAGACCTGCCCTGAAATGCACCCCCCCATGTTTTTCTGTTCTGTAAATCCCAGCATCATTATGTACAGTCTATGGGCTCAACACCGGGACACAGGCATTTTTTTGAATGTAGCGCCCCCATCTGGTTCTAAGTCTGATGGGCCTTAGGCCCACCTGTAATTTAACAATTACCATCAACTGCTACCAGCTGTTGCTCATGACGTTAGTTGACTTCAAAAGTCGTCCGATTGTTTGTGTTTCGCATGTTTCCTGTATCTCTCTTTGGTGAAAGATAACTTTGTAAACACACAGCAAACTTTCAACAGGTAATGTCTTTCTCATTTTTAGCTGGCTCGCTTGTTGATTTGACTTTGGTTGGATTGTCTGAGTTCAGAGAAATGATGACGGCTAGTACGAAATGCTATGACCTTAAAACAAATCTGTCCTTTCAGGATAGGCTAAAAAATCCCTTAAAAGATCATGTGGACCATTCTTCTGTTTCTCTGTGCTGTATTTGTCCAGAGTGGTGCAAGAGGTGAGAGGCCAGTTAAGTTTAAAACAAACTAGTAGCCTACTGAAAGCTACAATAGCATCCTTTTTATGTAGGCCTAATGATTTTGGCACAATGACATACATTCATTAAACCGCACAAAGCAATTTTCCACACATGGGTGTAAAGATGTATGTCTTGTGACAATGTTAATTAATAAAATCCACACCCGACAAGAAGGCTAACCTACTAAATTGATAGTACTTCCATATCACATAACTGGTACCCTGTCCGGTGCTCGATCTCCTTATTCGGAGACCTCCAGTTGACCTATTTAAATGATTTTTTTCAGGAGAAAAAGATGACCGAAACAAACGGTCTGGTCCCAATTGTCCCTCAGAGTGGACCAAAAATGGACAAAGCTGTCACCTTTATGTGTCTCATCCAAATAATTGGGTTGGTGCAGAGGTAACTATAGGCTACCAAGTACACAAGGCAGTTTGTGCGTTCTTGCATCAAATACCAGATTAGAGTCTGGTATAATTTTCCTGTCAAGGCTCCAATGCTCCAATATGTTTTTTCTTAACACTACAGCAGTATTGTTTGGGATCGGGAGCTAACCTAGCCTCTGTGCACAGCTTTAGCGAGTACACGTTCCTCCAGCAATTGGTCGCCAGCAGCATTGAAGGTCTCCCCGTGACATGGATTGGAGGTACTGATGCTTTTCAGGTGAGCGTTGGATTCATGGATGTGCCATAGGCTGTGGGATGCGTAGCATACTGATGCCTGGTTTCTTGACATTTAAATTGTTTTCTCTCTCAGAACCGGGTGTGGTTCTGGAGCGATGGGTCCTTGTTTGACTACGCTGCCTGGGCCGCTGGGGAGCCCAACAACTATGGTGGCGGCAGGGAACCATGTATAGTGATGAACTGGGGAGGTAAGGTATATTGACTTGGATCTGTTTCAGTCCCTGTCCTTGTCTGATTACTGCCATTCTTCAGATGATTACAGATGGAACGATTCTCCATGTGACCAGAAACTCGGCTTCATCTGCTCCTTCCAACTCTGTTAACTCTTGACACTGATGAAAAATTGTGCAATTGTTCTTTCAAATTGAGACCAACAAAAGATGAGAAGCCTCCTTACCTTGTGTACTGTGACTTATCCTATATGTAATGTCTTTCAGAACAAATGCCATGTGGGTTAACTTAATAAAGTGCTGAAACGAGTTCTATTGCCTTGTAGTCCTGTTCACACTAGAGGGAGACATTGTGTCTTGCATGTTTTACTGTGGAGTATTGACGTGGATGGTTTGGCAACATGACAGGCAGGCGCAACTCCGTTTATGACCTAGCTGTGTGAGTTGTCTGCCTTTCACCATGTAGATGTGTTGCCTAGATACATCCTATGCTGTTTGACTGCCAATGTTTGCCATAATTTCTTTTAATCAGCCAGAAAAGATCTGATCTGGCCTGGTATACTGGAGAGACTTGCTGCCAAAGCTTTTACAGGATTAAAAAAAAGTCTCCTTGGAGTTTTTTTTGCTGTTTGCACATTCTGCCCCTCAAAGACCTTCTGGGTCACCTGGCATGGCTAGGTTGCGCTCTGCTTAGTTGTTACACTACCCTCCCATCAACTCAATTCTCCCAAGGAAGTATTTAATTGTAAACGATGTCGGGTGTGAGCCATGTCCTTGTTGATGGGTAGTAGGACTTGGATTTACCTATTGACTCATAACAGCAGAACGAACATCTGTAACTCCTTGGTTAAACCACACATCCGCAGTTCCCGCCTTATGTCAAGTTTAGTCATTCTAACACAGCATATACCACTTGGTGCAGGGTGTCAAGTGTAATCCATTTTGAGATGCTGTTTTGTCTGCGGATTGTGTGTGTGAGCGTCCTTTGCCAACAGTGAACGTGCCATCTGTTTTAGCCTTAGAAATACCACACTCGGGCACATAATCTGATGAGTGTGAATGAGAGACAGAGGACGAGCGCAGAGCTGCACAGTGGGAGCCACGGAGAGAGAGCAATTCACACTGACTGTTTCACACCCAAGTACCCCCCTAGGGGCTGGCTAATGTGCTGTGAGCTCCAGTCTGTCAGCCTACCAGCTTCATCCATCACCGGCCATTCAATGGGAGAGGGAGGATGAGCTGAGCTGCATGTGTGCCAGACTGTCAGGCAGTCATGATGTACTGGGTTTAAATGAGTGACTTCAACCTAGTACAGAGGATATATTGTTATTTAAATGCTTATACTATTCTACAATCTACTCATCTAAATAATCTTGAAGCATTATTCACAAATAAATGATCCTTAAATGCATTACACGTCATTAAGAACAGCTGTGGTATTTAATTTTACAAGCTGTGCTGTGACAGATATCCATCAGCAGTAGAGACACTATCTAGTATGCCAGTTTTCTGGCATCTGATTGGCTGCTAGTACATTTTGAGTTACATTGAACATTCTCACGCATCAAAATCTGACCACATACGCAGCAAAATAACTCCAGTGAATGGGCAACACTGCAAGTGTTTAAGGAGACATCAATGACACGTTGGTCTAGTCATATAGATGACACCTCAACGGATGGACGCTCCCATAGTGGAAACAGCCTCTCTGTACAGGAGCCTGGGCTTAAAGGTAGGGCCAGTGTTGTGACATGCCCAAGACTGTCTTTCATTCCACTGTCATTCATGACTGGTTGGTTCAGTAGGTTGAAGGGTCCTCTTTATGGTGCTCATAAACACAGGCAGTCCAGCACAGCTACCCTAGCAGAAACACACAACACTACACACCCTCCCTCCATGCTGCTGATTTACTGGCATGTGACTGTGGGCTCTACTGTAGTAATGACACTGAGATACGATTCATTAACTTTCATGAAAGGCGCTCTCTGATTGCATTGGCATCAGCCAGTAGGACAGTTTAACACACACACAGCTGGGTCGTTGTGTTTATTTGTGTGTCAGAACTGTTTTAGAGGTGCTGGTCTAAGACAGTGACCTAATGAACCAGGCTTTAAATACACCCTGTTAGCTAAGTAAGCCGTTAGTGTAGAACGTGTGTGTGTTTGGGGGGACTGTTAACATTGTCATGCTGGTGGGTGTAAATAATTATTCATCACAGTCTATGCCACCATCTGCATGTGTGAAAAACAACACACACTCAAGTATTGTGTATGTGCTTTTTGTGTGTACGTGTGTGTGTGTGTGAGAGTGTGAGAGCGAGAATCAGAGAGACTCCGTCTGTGTTACTACCATTGGCAGCATGCCTGTGCTCCTGCATATGCACCCATCCATACACCAACCTATAGCCATATGGACCACTCAACAAGGAGTCTGATCTCTGCTCCCCATCTCTCTCTCTCTCTCTCTCTCTCTCTCTCTCTCTCTCTCTCTCTCTCTCTCTCTCTCTCTCTCTCTCTCTCTCTCTCTCTCTCTCTCTCTCTCTCTCTCTCTCTCTCTCTCTCTCTCTCTCTCTCTCTCTCTCTTTCTCTCTGCCCCCCCCCTTCCCTCCCTTTATCTCCCTCCCCGATCTATCTAAGGTCACCAAGCATAGCTTCCTAATTACAGTAATGAAGTCAGATGCAGAACCAGACTCTGAAAGAAGGAGGGACAGCACAGCGGGGGATCAGGGAGAAGGGGGGGGAGGGGGGGGCAGCGAATGAGGAAAGGAGAAGCGAGGGAGCAAGGGAAGAGGAGGGAAGGACTAAATGAATGTAATGGATCCGTGGGATGATGAATGAAGGACACAGCAGCCCCGTCCGAACCACTTACCTAAGACAGAGGCTTGGAAACAGTATCAAACACGCGTTTGTCAAATTCTGTTTGATGTACAAGGCTCTCAAAAGATCTTTTGTATTTCGAGAAATGTGGAAGGGGGGAATTCTCCCTTTCTACTTTATTTAACGTGCCTTTTACAGACAGAGTCTGCTGTAATCTGTCTCCCTCCCACGATTCAATGGCTTTTATTGGCAAGACAATAAACTCAGGCCAATCGCTTAAGTACTTGCCTTGACGTAATTTGTCTGTAAATCTATATGGTTTTACACACTATGTTAACGGTCAACAAAGAGGCGTCTTTCCCCCTGGTGGAGTGATAGTTAGGAACGTGATGAAGGCTGTGTGAATCATCCCAGCCTAGCTACCAGAGCTCAAGAGACACTGAGAGAAGAGGCTTCAAAATACTGTAAGAAAGTCCTCCTTCCCTCCCTCCCGCTTTCCCTCCACTGCTCATTCCTTTCATCCTTTACTCTGACCGCAGCAGAGGACAGGAGGGTGAGATGTATGATGGAAAAGAGAAAGGAGGAAGCAGCTGTGAGGAATGGAGAGAGAGAAAAAGAGATGGAAAGATGCAGGGATGGAGGCATAGACAGAAGGATGGTAGCGGCTGTTGGCAGCTGAGTGTGGACTGCAGCCAGGGCCTAATGGTGTGGTCAGTGCCAGTCAGACCTGACCCCTGACCCCTGGAGCCAGGCTCATGAGACAGAAATGGATCCAGGGTCTGATCTTAGCTTGGGGCTTTAATGTGGATGTCTGCGGTTCTCTGTCATTTATTTTAATAGATACAGACTCTCTCTCTTTCTTTCTCAGAAGGGTGGTGCCCCTTCCATCTACTTGGACTTCAGCTTGGATACAACATTCCAGAATCAGATCAGAATCAGAATCAGAATCAGAATGGGATTTATTCCCCATGAAAGTTTGCACAGACAAGGAATTTGCTTTGGCAGGAAGGTGCATACAATAAACATATAGGAACCTAAAATTTAAATATGTGGACTATCTATACAAAGGGTACATAAACTAGCAGTACTAAGTGGAATTAGAATTAATGAAATATACAATAAGATAAAATATAAGTTGCCGTAATTTACAATATAAAAATACAAAAATACAAATATTACAAAAAATACAAATGTACAAGATACAATTTTGTAATGCAGTGCAAAAAGCAGTGTGTTTTAAGCAGGAAGTCATTAGAGTCAGTGTGGACCCTTGGCCTTGTTGAAGAGGCCAACAGCGGAAGGGAAGAAACTGTTTTTGTGGCGTGAGGTATTGGTCCTGATGGACCGCAGCCTTCTGCTGGAGGGGAGTGACTGAAACAGGGAGTGTCCAGGGTGGGAGGAGTCAGGCCACAATCTTCCTCGCTCGCCTCAGGGTCCTCGAGGTGTGCAGGTCCTCGAGGGTAGGCAGATTGCAGACAATCACCTTCTCAGCAGTGCGGATGATATGCTGCAGCCTGCTCTTGTCCTTGGCAGTGGCAGCAGCGTACAAGATGGTGATGGAGGAGGTGAGGATGTACTCAATGATGGCTGTGTAGAAGTGCACCGTCATTGTCTTTGGCAGGTTGAATTTCTTCAGCTGCCGAAGGAAGTACATCCTCTGTTGTGCTTTCTTGATGAGGGAGCCGATGTTCAGTTCCCACTTGAGGTCCTTTGAGAGGATAGTGCCCAGGAAGCGGAAGGACTCCACAGTGTTGACTGGGGAGTCTCACAGGGTGATGGGGGTGAGTGGGTCTGTGTTCTTCCTGAAGTCCACAACCATCTCCACTGTCTTAAGAGCATTGAGCTCTAAGTTGTTCTGGCTGCACCAGGTCACCAGGTTGGCCGCTTCCCACCTATAATCAGACTCGTCTCCACCAGAGATGAGCCCAATAAGGGTGGTGTCGTCCGCAAACTTCAGGAGTTTGACGGATGGATGACTGGAGGTGCAGCTGTTGGTGTACAGGGAGAACATCCAACAACATCCACATCCAGTAATAGTAGGTCTTTGACAGGTGGAATTTGGAGCCAGACCGTCTCAAGTCTGGCATACTCCCTCGATTCCAGAGGAGAAATGGAGAAAGAGAGAGGGGGAGAGTCATGGAGGGAGACAGTTTGAGTAGAGGAAAGGGAAAGGGAGACAGAATGAAAGAAGGCGCAAGAGATGGCCAAGGCAGGGAGAAAGGACAGAGGGGGAGGAGACAGAGCATGTGCCCGGGTGTGTGTGACATTTGACGTGGTGGTGTGGCGCCGTGCAGCATGTCACCCTACCTTCCTGCCCCCGTGTCAACACCTCGTACTGCGACAGTGTCGAGCTGTCTGCCTCGGCCTCCAGCAGGAGTTCATCTGGCGGAATCATCCCTCTGCCTGGTCGTTCATCACCATCACTTAGCTGGGACACCACTGCTCACGTTAGCATTTCAGAACATGAGGAAGACTGTTCCTGTTCTTAGAGTTTTAGCACAGTTCCCTCGCCTACTCAGTTTCCTACCCAGATCATGTTTCTCAATTTAGGAGACCCAGGATTATGCAAATGACCCGACATTTGGACTATCCTTTTAGCTGCTTGACTAGAGCAGAGCACGTGTGTTTATGTGGGGAAAGTGGGTGTGAGAGAGAGGAAAACAGTGAGTGTGTGTGTCTGTGTGTGTCCATGCAAACTAGCCTGTGGGTATAACCTGGTGCCTTTCCCACGGTCCATGCATGTGTGCTCACAAACGCTTGGGCCTGTGTGTGAGCACACACTTGCATGTGTGCGTGTGAGTGCGCTCATGTGTGCAACCATAAATCTTTCTTCGTCATACTCAGAGCTGCATCCCCCCTTCCCCACCTCTACATCACTGCCCTTCGTTGCATTCCCTCCTCCCTCTCTGTCTCTCTCTCCCTCTCTCCCTTTCTCCTCCCTCTCCATCCTCTTCCACTCCACCCTCCTTGTTATTCACCTTGTTTCTCCCCGTACGTAGTTTTCTCTCCCTCTTCACCCCTCCTTCTCCTCCCTCCCTCCCTCATTGATGGTGGAGGCTATGTGAGTGGAATGTTGAGCTGCTGATCACTATTCCAATGGCGACGGATGGTAACAGGCTTGAATGTCAATTCTCTGCCTTGCCAACACAACCCTCTCCCTCCCTCTCTTTCGCTGTCTCTCTTTCGCTGTCTCTCTCTCTCTGTGTCTCTCTCTCTCCTCGCTCTCTGCCTGCGCTGGCTCTTTGCTCTCTCCTCCCATGTGCTTCTCTCTCTCTGCATTCTCCCTCTTCCTCTGTCCGTACCTCTCTCCCCTGGCCTGGTCCTCCCAGCCTGGCATGAACAGAAGGACCACACAGACGCCTCCTGAAAGGGAGGACAGGGAGGGAGGAGGAGGGAGGGATGATAAAACACTGCAGTTTTACATGCAGATAAAGGAGGAGAGAACACACCGCCCTCCGGCAGGGGACACACACGTCAACTGTGTGTGCATGTGTGAGTCTCTGTCTGTGTGTGTGTGTGTGTGTGTAAGCAGAGTTGTGCGCATGAGTTTATGTTTGAGCAGTGTGAGAGCATGTGTGTGTGTTTGAATGTGTTTGTGTGTTATGCTGTGTACAGGTCTCCATCCTGTCCTTGGAGTGTGTTTAATTGGTTAGCAAACAGCTTCTATCATGCTGTATCTCAACATGAATGCGAAGCTGGATTGTATGTTGCATGTTGGAACACTCCAGAATCATACCCACTAC